>NW_020927812.1:0-373 GCF_003984885.1 Neopelma chrysocephalum | reverse complement strand
ACATCTCTCACTGCAGGCAGGCAAAGCACAGCACCTCTGTCTGCAGCAGTATTAAATCTTGACCCTTGGGCAGGTGGACAGAGCCCTGTGCCCCACAGCAAAATACAGACCACCAGGAACAGGGCTGTAAGAAACTGTGACTTACTTGTATACAGGTTTATGGACCTTCCTTCTCCTTCTGTCTCATTATTAGCCGCTACAGCAAATACTGTGAAGTTGTACATTGTCCCAGGAGTTAAATCAGTAATTTCTGCTTTGCGGCCACTGGATGTCACGTTCCTAATATGCATATCTTCTGCAACCTCTATCCTGTACGTGTAGAAGCTGGAAGCAGCGTCATTCACCTCCCATGTTAAGTTGACAGAAGTCACAC
>NW_020927811.1:0-469 GCF_003984885.1 Neopelma chrysocephalum | reverse complement strand
TCAGCCTGCAAGAACAGCTGCTCATAGGCACGGACAGAAGAAACACAAGCACATCAGTACTTCATTCCCTTCCCACCACTCATGGTTCTAAATGCAGGAGCAGCCAACATCACCAGACACTCCTAGAGGCTTTTGCATCAATAGCTGAGTAACAGGAAAATGAGACAGAGCCATCTCAAGCATGATTCACCTTCCTTTCACAGGCACAGGCAAGAGCAGCACAGGCAATCACTGTGACAGAACTCCCATGGCTTTCCCTGGGAATCCACTGAGGTAGGTAGGAAGGAGAGAAGAGTGGAGGGGAAAGACAGTGGAGGTGCAACTCCACACAGCAAAAATAAGGAAGATGAACTAGCAGTAGAAGAGGAACAGAGGTGATGACCCTGACTCCCTTCTTCTCCAATCCTCATGCCCTGCACTTGACTCTCATAGCAGAGAGATCATCTCCAAAACCCCTCTTCCAGCACCC
>NW_020927810.1:0-640 GCF_003984885.1 Neopelma chrysocephalum | reverse complement strand
CTGCCTGCAGATGAGCTGCACAAAGCAGCGTGGCTGACAGGCACCCAGCACAATGCTGCCCACAGCCCAGTTGCAGCCATGGAAGTTCCCCAGGCACAATGCACATTGTGTGCACCACTCATGGTTCAGGATCTGAGGGCCTCATCCATAGGGAAGAGAGGGCACCAAAACCCCCTACGAACACCAAACACCAAAACCCCCCTTCCACACGTTAACATTGCTGACTCCAGGTGGGCTGTGGGCAGCAATTCTGCCTAACCATGTGGTATTTCAACCATTGGGCAGGTGGGCAGAGCCCTGCACCCCACAGCAAAATACAGACCAGCAGGGACAGGGCTGTAAGAAAATGTGACTTACTTGTATACAGGTCTATGGACCTTCCTTCTCCTTCCGTCTCATTATCAGCCACTACTGCAAACACAGTGAAGCTGTACATTGTCCCAGGAATTAAATCAGTAATTTCTGCTTTGCGGCCACTGGATGTCACGTTCCTAATATGCATATCTTCTGCAACCTCTATCCTGTACGTGTAGGAGCGGGAAGCAGCGTCATTCACCTCCCATGTTAAGTTGACAGAAGTCACACCAACATACTCTGCCTTGAGATCAAGAACTGGGCTGGGCTCTGTGAAAGGCAAGAC
>NW_020927809.1:0-431 GCF_003984885.1 Neopelma chrysocephalum | reverse complement strand
AACACAGGCACATCAGTACTTCATTCCCTTCCCACCACTCATGGTTCTAAATGCAGGAGCAGCCAACAACATCACCAGACACTCCTAGAGGCTTTTGCATCAATAGCTGAGTAACAGGAAAATGAGACAGAGCCATCTCAAGCATGATTCACCTTCCTTTCACAGGCACAGGCAAGAGCAGCACAGGCAATCACTGTGACAGAACTCCCATGGCTTTCCCTGGGAATCCACTGAGGTAGGTAGGAAGGAGAGAAGAGTGGAGGGGAAAGACAGTGGAGATGCAACTCCACACAGCAAAAATAAGGAAGATGAACTAGCAGTAGAAGAGGAACAGAGGTGATGACCCTGACTCCCTTCTTCTCCAATCCTCATGCCCTGCACTTCACTCTCATAGCAGAGAGATCATCTCCAAAACCCCTCTTCCAGCACCC
>NW_020927808.1:0-719 GCF_003984885.1 Neopelma chrysocephalum | reverse complement strand
CCTTCCCACCACTCATGGTTCAGAGTTCAGGAGCAGCCCAACAACATTGCCCAGCACTGCGGGAGCCTGCTGCACCAGTGGCAGCTACGAGAAAAGTGCTGGAAAGTAATCTCAAGTGGTATTCATCTCCCTGGCACTCCAAAGCAGGAGCACAGGTCACCACAATGCCAGCACTCACAGGATTTTCCTTGGGAATTCAGAGATATGGTCAGGAAAGACACAAGGTTGCAGGGGGATTGGTGAAAGGAGATGGTGGTGTATCTGTCCACCTCATAAGGTAGGAACTTCAAATATCACTGAAAAAGGAACAGAGGTGATAGAAAGTGGCAAAGGAGCAGCTTGCCTGGGTCATGCCATGAGCACACTCATGAGCTAGTGTTGCCTAAAGTTCACCCTCCTGATCCAGCCCAACGGCAGCCACAGGCCCACAAAAGTTCCCTGGGCACAACACATTGTCTCTGTGTGGGAGCCCTTTAAAAGAATGTTCTGAGGCCCTGATGCTCCAAGAAGGGAAGGCAACAGAAGTGCCCACGCAAATCCCAGGACAGGAAGGAAGTTCATGGGAAGAATTCATTGTGTCACAGGCCTTGATGACCAACTTCAACAATTACCATTTCTGAGGTGTTTGTTTTACTTTGTTTTTTAAAAGAAGGCTGTATCTCTTGCACACAAACATCTCTCACTGCAGGCAGGCAAAGCACAGCACCTCTGTCTGCAGC
>NW_020927807.1:0-580 GCF_003984885.1 Neopelma chrysocephalum | reverse complement strand
TGGTTCAAAATGCAGGAGGAGCCCAACAGTATCACAAGATGCTCCTGGAGGCTGCTGCACCAGTGGGCAGCTAAGAGAACTGAAGACAAGTCATTCTGAGTGGCATTCATCTCCCTCTGACATTCCAAAGCAGAAGCACAGGTCACCACTGAGCCTCAGTTCCCAGGGCTTCCCTTGAGAATCCAAAAGGTGAACAGGAATGGTACGTGTATGGTTGGCAATATAGGGGATTTTGTTCTAGTTGGTTGGTTTTTGGTTCAGTTGTTGTTGTGGCAGATTCTTTGTTTCAGGGTGGGGGGGTTAGAGGGATTTTGGCGTTTAATAAAAAACCAAATAAATAAATAAATCAGGATTATGTTTCCTCTACACATTAACCCTTTCTTCTCAGTATTCAACCCAGGTAAGATTTGTACTAAATGTTGACCCTCAGGCAGGTGGGCAGAGCCATGTGCTGCACAGCAAAATACAGATAACTAAGAAAAGGGCTGCAAGAAACCGTGACTTACTTGTATACAGGTCTATGGACCTTCCTTCTCCTTCCGTCTTATTATCAGCCACTACTGCAAATACAGTGAAGTTA
>NW_020927806.1:0-2870 GCF_003984885.1 Neopelma chrysocephalum | reverse complement strand
CCTTCCCACCACTCATGGTTCAGAGTTCAGGAGCAGCCCAACAACATCACCAGGCACTGCGGGAGCCTGCTGCACCAGTGGGCAGCTAAGAGAGAACTGAAGACAAGTCATTCTGAGTAGCATTCATTTCCCTTCGACACCCCAAAACATAAGCACAGAACTCCAAAGGATTCCCTGGGGAATCCAGAGAAATTGATAAGAAAATGATAGAGTAGACTGGAATATTTTAGTTGGAAGGGTCCTGCAACTATCATCTAGTCCAACTGCCTGACCACTTCAGGCCTCACCAAAAGGTCAAGCATATTATTATTGTGCAAATGTCTCAAACACAGATGGGCTTGGGGCTTCCTCTCTAGGAAGCCTATTCCAGTGTTTGACAACCCTCACAGTAAAGAAATGCTTCCTAATATCAAGCCTAAACCTCCCCTGAGGCAGCTCTGAACTATTCCCACATATCCTACCACTGGATACCAGGGAATAGAGATCAGCATCTCTCTCTTTCCACTTCCCTTCCTCGGGAAGTTGAGAAGAGCAATGAGGTCACCCCTCAGCCTAGCCCTCGACTCCTCTCAGGACATGACTTCCAGCCCTTTCACCAGCTTTGCTGCCCTCCTCTGCAGGCATTCAAGGACCTTCACATCCTTGTGTTTGGCCCACAAAACTGCACCCAGTACACAGGGTGAGGCTGCACCAACACTGAACACAGCAGGATAATTACTTATTTTGATGGGCTGATTCTACCACATTTGATGCACCCCGGGAGGGGGTTTGCCCTCCTGGCTGCCAGGGCACACACTGCTGACTGCTACTGAGCTTCTGTCAACCAGCTTCCCCCAATCCCTTTCTGCAGAGCTGCTCTCCAGCTACCCCTCCCCCAATTTACACTTGTGTTCAGTATTACTCTGTCACAGCTGCAAAATGTGGCATTTGGTCTTGTTACATTTCCTCCCATTAATCATTGCCCAATGCTCCAATCTACCTAGATCTCTCTCCAAGGCTTCCTGTCCCTCAGGAGTCAACAGCACCTCCCAGTTTGGTATCATCAGCTAACTTGCTAATGGTGCATTCAACTCCTGCATCCATATCATTGATAAATACATTGAACAGCTCGAGGATTGAGCCCTGAGGAACAGCACTGGTGACTGGTCACCAGCCAGACATGGCTCCATTCACTTGTACCTTGTGAGCTCTGCCCTTCAGCCACTTCTTCATACAGCACATCATGAAATCCCTCATCCCACAGCTGGACAACTTGTCCAGAAGGATGCTGTGACGGGCAGTACCAAAAACCTACAGAAAAACTACATCCACTACCTTCCCTTCACCCACTGGGTGCGTGATGTTACCATAGAAAGAGATCAAATTAGTTAGATGGAACTTTGTGAACCCATGTCGACAGTACCTGATGACTGCGTTGTTCTTTAAATATCTTTTAGGAGTACCCAGTATAATCTGCTCCATAATTTTTCCAGGAACCGAGGTTTGTCTAACAGGTCTGCAGGTTCCTGGGTCTTTCCTCACACCCTTCTTGTAACTAGGAATAACACTGGCTAGTGTCCAGCCAGCAGAGACCTCCCCAGGCTCCCAAGACCCTCAGCAGCTGATGGAGAGGAGTCCTGCCATAACATCAGCTAGATCCTTCCGTACTCTGGGATGAATCCCATCAGATCGCATGGACTTGTGAACATTCAGCTGATGTAACTGTTTCCTTACAGTTTCAACATTCACAAATTGAAAGCCACTGTGGTTCTCCGACTCCGGGGACCAGGCAGCCCAGTGTCTATCAGTATTACTAAAGACTGAGGCAAAATACACATGGAATGCCTCTGCTTTTTCTTCATTCCTATTAGGCAGGTGACCATCTTCAATAAATATCAGTCCAATGTTTTCTTTAGAAATTCCTCTTGCTATAAACATGTTTTGAAAAGCCTTTCTTGTTATCTGAAACAGCATGGGGCAGCTTCAACTGTAGTTGAGCTCTGGCCCTTGGTGTCTTCTCCTCGCATATATGAACCACAGCTCTGTAATTCTGAGAAGCCTGACCTCACTTCCCAAAGCTTCCAGAATTTCTTCTTCCTCTTGAGCTCCATGAGGAGTTCCCTGTTCAGCAAAGCTGGTTTTCTGCCCCACTTGTTTGACTTCTGACACAATGAAATTGCCTGTTCCTGTGCTTCTAAAAGGCTCTTCTTAAAAACTGAACAGCAGTCATGAACTCCTAAGCCCTCAAAAGCAGATCACCAGGGTAGGCTGCTAAGTAGCACCCTGAATAGCTTAAACTTTGCTCTCCTGGAGTGCAGGGTAGCAACTCTGCTGTCTCTTTTTTCTCATTACGCTGAAAATTTGAAACTCAGTCATTTAATGACCACTGTAGCCAAGTCAGCCACCTATCATCACATGTCCCATCAGTCCTTCTCTATTCACAAACAGCAAGTCCAGAAGGGCATCTTTCCAAGTTAACTTCTTGTCACAAGTACTTTGTGAGACATCTCCCATATGAAGAGATATGAGGACATAAAGATGGAGAGGAAGGAAAGTGAATTATGGTTGCCTGGTTGTGCTTTTTAAAAGCAAGTATGTATTTCATCCACACTTCAAGACTCCATGCTTAGTGGACATCTCAGATTGGGCTCCATGAATAAGACATCATATATATACAAATATATATATAAAACATCTTTATATTTTAGCCCTCAAGCAGTTAGGTAGAGCTTTGAGCTGTCCAGCAGAACAAGGATGCAAGAAACTGTGACTTACTTGTATACAGGTCTATGGACCTTCCTTCTCCTTCCGTCTCATCATCAGCCACTACTGCAAACACAGTGAAGTTATACCACGTCCCAGGAATTAAATCAGTAATTTCTGCTTTGCGG
>NW_020927805.1:0-2191 GCF_003984885.1 Neopelma chrysocephalum | reverse complement strand
ACTCTCATAGCAGAGAGATCATCTCCAAAACCCCTCTTCCAGCACCCTATTCTCTGCACATCTTCAATAGAGGGTAACTAGCCCTTACAGGCAGACCAGCACAGGTGAAACTTTTGCAAATTGACTGCACAGATATTTCAGAAAAACACAAATGACAACAGTCATCTGTTTTCTTTCAAATGCACTCTGTGAAACGATCAGGCTGGGCTACTGCCTTGAAGGCCAGCTCCAAAACGGTTCCTCCAACACCACACATCAAGACTTTTGATACTTAACATGGCAAGGGGCTGGATGGCGAAAGGAGTTCTCCTGAACTAGCACTGCTTGAATCTCACTCTCCTGGCTGCAGCCCGATTGCAGCTACAGGCCCCCAAATCACTCAAGCTCCCCTGGCACAATATGCTGTGTGTAGGAGCCCCTTAAAATGAAAATCTGAGGCCCCCATCCTCTAGGAAATGAATGCAAATGTCCCTTTCCCAAATTTGGAAGAGACTAGTTATCATGGAAATGTCTCTACTCTTTGTTGACAGCCCAGGGGCAAAATTCACCAACAGCTTTCCATCAGGGCAATGCTGCTTCTACACTTCAACATCTCATGCTTGGAAGATTGGTCATATCCAGCTCCAGGACCAAATCATCACCTCTGCCCGCAGCTGTATTAAATTACAACTCTCAGGCAGGTGGACAGAGCCCTGTGCCCCACAGCAAAACACAGACCACCAGGAACAAGGATGCAAGAAACTGGGACTTACTTGTATACAGGTCTATGGACCTTCCTTCTCCTTCTGTCTCATCATCAGCCACTACTGCAAATACTGTGAAGTTATACCATGTCCCAGGAATTAAATCAGTAATTTCTGCTTTGCGGCCACTGGATGTCACGTTCCTAATAGGCATATCTTCTGCAACCTCTATCCTGTACGTGTAGGAGTGGGAAGCAGTGTCATTCACCTCCCATGTTAAGTTGACAGAAGTCACACCAACATATTCTGCCTTGAGATCAAGAACCGGACTGGGCTCTGTGAAAGGCAAGACAACAATGTATTAAGACAGAAATAAAGGAAGAAGAATCACAGCCACATTCCCTATTCCATGTAGAATGAGCATCATTTGTAGCCAGGCAGCACTTCTACAGTACCAACGTCCAGTTTCAGACACTCATGCTGAGCCATCTCTGGAGAAGCCACAGGAGTTCTGGGGGATGTTCTCTTTCAATTCATATGCCAGACTCATTTGTTTCACAGTGGGTTTGCAGACAGAGAAACAGATGGAAATCATTGAAGGAAGCAGAGTGCAAGCTGATCTTGGTCTGCTAACTCAAAATTGTGCCTACAAGTCTTAATCTGAGACCTTCAATCCAAACTCTCCCCAACATCAGCATAAAGAAATGGGTTGCTTGAGCAGGTGCAACAGCTGACACACTTTGGGGGGCTGTGTCCGCAAGCCTAACTCAGCATCAACTCCAGGCAGATAAGACTCACCTCAGGCAGCTTACAAAAGCTTATCTACTCAGTAGCAGCTCCAGGACACACTGCTTCCAATTGCTTTGTAGGGACACTGTTCCCTTTGTGTCTCTGAGCTACACACAAAAGAAACATCTCCTTTCCATCCCTCTGATCTGGGAAAAAGGTTCCATGGCACAAAACCAGCAAGATTGGCACCACACTCAAGAATGTGACCATAAGCAGTGGGACAGTCACAGCCCTCAGGAACCTCAGGCCATAGACTCTGCAAAGAGCTCAAAACAATCTTCAAGAACAAAAAGCCTCTGTGACTCTGGCCACCACATCCCTGCATACCACATCTTTTGGTAAAGCAGTGATAACCTGCTCCCAGAAGCATTTTAGGGGTCTATTTGGCACTCAAGGATCTAAAAGAAGTCACACTGTTGTAGCAGCCGGATCTCTACATAGTCTTGAGCAGCAATGCTGGTGAAACAGCTGATTTACAGGCAACACAAGCAAGCACAGACAGACAATCTCAGATCTTTCCCCTTTAACCAAAGACCACTTGGCATTCACACACACAGGCACCTGGAGCAAAACAATGTCCCAGCCAAGAAATAAAACAAAGATGCAAACATAAGAAAGCAGAGCAATTTCGTACAAATACCATGTTTACTTGCAACCGAGAGGCACCATTTCCTTACTTGTATACAGGTCTATGGACCTTCCTTCTCCTTCTGTCTCAT
>NW_020927804.1:0-1126 GCF_003984885.1 Neopelma chrysocephalum | reverse complement strand
AAAAAAAAAAAAAAAAAAAAAAAAAAAAAAAAAAAAAAAATGGGGGGGGAAGGAAAAGAAGCAAGCAGCTAACCGCAGCGAAGCACAGATAACCTTGCAGTTTTTAACAACTGCTTCAAGTCTTTCTTTAAATAAGTGATGATGTCTTATAACGTAAACCAATTCGAGAGTATTTGTAGTAGTTTTTCAAAAACAATTACAAGTTTTCCTTAGTAATGCCTAATTGCTTTGAGAACAGGGAATGTATGTATTATCTTCAACCTATAGAAATGTTATAATTTGCAGTTAGTCAAACTTTAATGATAAACATTAAGATCTACTTCTTCCTTGTTGTTTAATAACAAATTCACATTTTTGTTCTTTATTATTAATTTAGAAATCTCCACACACAGAAGGCACTCAAAAGACGAATATTCCTCGAGGGGGATATTCGGGGCTGAACCCCCACACAGGTTCCCAGAGTTACCACAGCTGGAATAGGTAACTTTGGTGCCCAAGATGAAAGATTCTTGGGTCAACCACTCATTCATATACCCCATAGCCTTAAGCTATATAAGGGGTATACACGGTGGAACGGTCTCCTGACACAACCAAGGACTAGCCTAGTTGATCAGGAGGCATCAGTAACCGGGGTTGAGGCCGCCCTAACTGGCTCGGGTTGAGCACCCACACATGCTCGGGTTGAGCACCCACACATGCTCGGGTTGGAAGCCTCCCTAACAGGCTCGGGTAGAGTCACCCAAACAGACTCAAGTAAAATTTAATTTGGAGATTTCTCTTTTTATAATAGGAACATAAATTATAAAATAGCCTGATTTCCCAAGTTCAATAAAAATCGTCTTACTCACTTTCTCATTTTCATATCAACTTTCACCCCAGGTTCAACTAAAAAATCTTCATTGTTATATCCCATTAAAATTACAAATGTTGTCTTTATTATAAATAAGAAAGGGTGAGATGCCGGGGTTTTGAAGTTGTTAACTCACTTGTCTACCATTGGTTTCTGTGTTGCCATAGTTATTATATTGTCTCCTTGCATTGGCTAGCCAAATGGCCAATCCCCTCCTTTGCCCAGCAGCCCTTATAAGCTGTGGGAAATTTGAATAAAGCTCTCTTCGCTGCTGGA
>NW_020927803.1:0-971 GCF_003984885.1 Neopelma chrysocephalum | reverse complement strand
TTTTGCTGCAATGTCTTAAGCACAAAATTCATTGCTTCTGCTGTGCACTGTTTTGCAGAGAATGAAATAGAAACCAGCTTTTGCTTCTGCTATTGTGGCGGCCAAGTTTGGGAACAAGTTTGCTCATGGGCAGAGAGAACTGGTTTTGAGGCAACAACAATCTATATTCTGCCATTTGGGTTTTCCAGTGCAGTTAATCAGTGAAACATGGTCAATGTCTTTGGTCAAGGAGAAGAGGGAAGCAGCTTAGACACACGAAAAGTAGATTAGATACTAGAAGCAGTGAAATCACTCAGAACAAGAGATATATCCTGAAATTTTACAGCATGTCAGCTGCTTTCCTCTTCTCCTTGACCAAAGACATTGACCATGTTTCACTGATTAACTGCACTGGAAAACCCAAATGGCAGAATATAGATTGTTGTTGCCTCAAAACCAGTTCTCTCTGCCCATGAGCAAACTTGTTCCCAAACTTGGCCGCCACAATAGCAGAAGCAAAAGCTGGTTTCTATTTCATTCTCTGCAAAACAGTGCACAGCAGAAGCAATGAATTTTGTGCTTAAGACATTGCAGCAAAACACATGCTATGGGAAATGTAATTTCCCGATCTTTAAGGTCCCTTCCTGCCCAAGCCTTGAGTTATCCACCTTGACCATGAATTCTCTGGAGGGTTTATCATAGAAATCATAGAAAGGCTTGGGTAGGAAGGGACCTTAAAGATCGGGAAATTACATTTCCCATAGCATGTGTTTTGCTGCAATGTCTTAAGCACAAAATTCATTGCTTCTGCTGTGCACTGTTTTGCAGAGAATGAAATAGAAACCAGCTTTTGCTTCTGCTATTGTGGCGGCCAAGTTTGGGAACAAGTTTGCTCATGGGCAGAGAGAACTGGTTTTGAGGCAACAACAATCTATATTCTGCCATTTGGGTTTTCCAGTGCAGTTAATCAGTGAAACATGGTCAATGTCTTT
>NW_020927802.1:0-899 GCF_003984885.1 Neopelma chrysocephalum | reverse complement strand
CCGCCCCACACCACCTGGAAGCGCTGGGGCTGGGCACTGGAGCAGGACGAGAGGTAACCTGTGGGGACCTGGGTGCCTCCATCCTCCCTGTCCTGTGGGGATGATGCTTCCCTTGCAGGGATGTATGGGCTGAGGGAGAGTGCCTTGGGACTGCCATAGCTCCAGAAAGAGGGAGATATTGCAGTATCCTATGCACCTGAGGTGCTTGGCATGCTGATGGCCTTAATTTCATGTATTTATTTTTAAGCTGTCCTGCCTTATCCAGGTCACTGTCCCCACCAAGGGGACTCACAGTGCTTTGCACACAGGGTGTGTGCTCAAGTCTCAAAACACTCCTTGTAGTTCCTCTTAATTTCTTTTGCTTTTGCCTTCCACCTCCTGCCTGTGTCAGGCTGTGAGTTCTGGAGCGGACTTTTGGAAGGCTTTTTGACTCGGGAGATGAAAAAGCCCAATTCTCAGTGCTTTTCCCTGGTTCAAAGCAAAGTCCTTCCCTGCAGCAGCTGACAGAGCTGGCTCTAAGTGCTGACCCACATCCATCACATGCCCAGCACTCACCACGTGTGCAGGATGGCCTGAAGCCCACTCATTTATATCAACACATCTTCCATCATCTCTGCTTTCACAGGGCTCATTTCTCCCTCTCTCTCCCTGTTTGCCACAGGGTTTTTAGGGATGCTGAGGGTACCCTGCACATCAGGGCTGCTGTCCCAGAGGACGCAGGGAATTACAGCTGCTATGCTGGCAGTGCACTGGGCTGGGATGAGCAAGTCATCACCCTGGAGTTCACTGGTACCTGCTCCTTGCTGGCCAGCAGCACACAGGGAATGGGGCTGTGTGTGGTGGAGGGTGTTGGGGAGCAGCACAATGGGAATGGGGCTGTGTGTGATGGAGGGTGTTGG
>NW_020927801.1:0-899 GCF_003984885.1 Neopelma chrysocephalum | reverse complement strand
CCGCCCCACACCACCTGGAAGCGCTGGGGCTGGGCACTGGAGCAGGATGAGAGGTAATCTGTGGGGACCTGGGTGCCTCCATCCTCCCTGTCCTGTGGGGATGATGCTTCCCTTGCAGGGATGTATGGGCTGAGGGAGATTGCCTTGGGGCTGCCAAAGCTCCAGAAAGAGGGAGATATTGCAGTATCCTATGCACCTGAGGTGCTTGGCATGCTGATGGCCTTAATTTCATATATTTATTTTTAAGTTGTCCTGCCTTATCCAGGTCACTGTCCCCACCAAGGGGACTCACAGTGCTTTGCACACCCGGTGTGTGCTCAAGTCTCAAAACACTCCTTGTAGTTCCTCTTAATTTCTTCTGCTTTTGCCTTCCACCTCCTGCCTGTGTCAGGCTGTGAGTTCTGGAGTGGACTTTCGGGAAGGCTTTTTGACTCGGGAGATGAAAAAGCCCAATTCTCAGCGCTTTTCCCTGGTTCAAAGTAAAGTCCTTCCCTGCAGCAGCTGACAGAGCTGGCTCTAAGTGCTGACCCACATCCATCACATGCCCAGCACTCACCACGTGTGCAGGATGGCCTGAAGCCCACTCATTTATATCAACACATCTTCCGTCATCTCTGCTTTCACAGGGCTCATTTCTCCCTCTCTCTCCCTGTTTGCCACAGGGTTTTTAGGGATGCTGAGGGTACCCTGCACATCAGGGCTGCTGTCCCAGAGGATGCAGGGAATTACAGCTGCTATGCTGGCAGTGCACTGGGCTGGGACGAGCAAGTCATCACCCTGGAGTTCACTGGTACCTGCTCCTTGCTGGCCAGCAGCACACGGGGAATGGGGCCATGTGTGGTGGAGGGTGTTGGGAGCAGCACAATGGGAATGGGGCTGTGTGTGATGGAGGGTGTTGG
>NW_020927800.1:0-336 GCF_003984885.1 Neopelma chrysocephalum | reverse complement strand
GCTACCATTAAATCTTTTGTTTGCATTTCTATCTATCCCATTATGTCAAAAGGATTTTATGCAAAGAAGTTAATGGTTGCCTTTCTTTCTAAAACATTCAGTCTTATTACAACTAATACACAGAGAGATCTTCGTAATAACTTCTTACCACTGGTTTCTCTGCAAGCAACATCTTTCAGTCTAAAATGACCATCCCTCTTCTGAAATGTTTGTCCATTACTATACAATAGACAGCAATGGAACTCGGTTATGCAGTCACACCAGTGTTAAGAAGTTATTACGAAGATCTCTCTGTGTATTAGTTGTAATAAGACTGAATGTTTTAGAAAGAAAGGC
>NW_020927799.1:0-1657 GCF_003984885.1 Neopelma chrysocephalum | reverse complement strand
TTTTTTTGTTATTACTTTTTAATCATTATTTACTATTCTTAGTATATTTTAAACTGTTTCGATTACTAAACTGCTCCTGTCTCAACCTACAAGTTTAACTTTGATTCTCCTCCCCGTTCCACCAGGGTCGGGAGGGGTGGGGGGGGTGAGGTGAGTGAGCAGTTGTGTGATGCTTAGCTGCCAGCTGGGCTTAAACCAGGACAATAGCCCACAGTAATGCTACAAATATGATAGCTGGAGGTTATTAATATTGGCTTAGTTACAATCTGAGATAATGCCAGAGCATAATCACAGAATTCTCTTGAGTGTTCACCTCTCAGAACTGAAACTTTGTGATTAACCATGAAGAGCCTTTTTACTTTGTTTTCCAACCTACCCAAAGAAAAATTAAACGTTGCAGTTGTGTTAAAAATGGGAAAGAAAAAAATATTTTTTCTACTACAGTATTTGTTATAGATGCATCTGTCACCTAGACAAAGAACAGCATTCAGCAGGGATGACAATAAAGATCCTTTAGATGTAAAAATTAAGCTCATGTATCTGCACAGCCCTGTAATATGTCATTTCTGTAGCAGGCCATAAGCTTTGCACTGAGTTTGCAAGGCCTCAGGACTAAGGCATGTTGGGGCTGCTCTCCCTGAACCTTTCTTCATCTGCCTTCATTTTTGCTTTACTTGGCCTCGTTGGGACAGGAATTTATTGTAATGTAGGGATACAGAGGCCTAGTAAAGCAAAAATGAAGGCAGATGAAGAAAGGTTCAGGGAGAGCAGCCCCAACATGCCTTAGTCCTGAGGCCTTGCAAACTCAGTGCAAAGCTTATGGCCTGCTACAGAAATGACATATTACAGGGCTGTGCAGATACATGAGCTTAATTTTTACATCTAAAGGATCTTTATTGTCATCCCTGCTGAATGCTGTTCTTTGTCTAGGTGACAGATGCATCTATAACAAATACTGTAGTAGAAAAAATATTTTTTTCTTTCCCATTTTTAACACAACTGCAACGTTTAATTTTTCTTTGGGTAGGTTGGAAAACAAAGTAAAAAGGCTCTTCATGGTTAATCACAAAGTTTCAGTTCTGAGAGGTGAACACTCAAGAGAATTCTGTGATTATGCTCTGGCATTATCTCAGATTGTAACTAAGCCAATATTAATAACCTCCAGCTATCATATTTGTAGCATTACTGTGGGCTATTGTCCTGGTTTAAGCCCAGCTGGCAGCTAAGCATCACACAACTGCTCACTCACCTCACCCCCCCCACCCCTCCCGACCCTGGTGGAACGGGGAGGAGAATCAAAGTTAAACTTGTAGGTTGAGACAGGAGCAGTTTAGTAATCGAAACAGTTTAAAATATACTAAGAATAGTAAATAATGATTAAAAAGTAATAACAAAAAAACTGGGAGGGAGCACAGTTGTGACAGGTGACCTGAACTGCCCAAAGGGATATTCCACAGCACAGAATGCCATGCCCAGTATGTAAACCATGGATTTACCCACAAGGGAACCGACTGGGGTTTGGGGACAGGGTCTGGCATCAGTCAGCGGGTGGTGAGCTATTGTACTGTGCATCCCTTGGGGTTTTTTTGTTATTACTTTTTAATCATTATTTACTATTCTTAGTATATTTTAAACTGTTTCGATTACTAAACTGCTC
>NW_020927798.1:0-374 GCF_003984885.1 Neopelma chrysocephalum | reverse complement strand
ACATCCCTGTGCATTGCCAGCATCCCTGTATTCCACAAACATCCCTGTGCATTGCCAGCATTCCTGCATCCTGGAAACATCCCTGTGCATTGCCAGCATCGCTGTGTGCTGCATCCCTGCATCCACAGACATCCCTGTGCATTACCAGCATCCCTGCATCCCTGTCGTGGTTTGAGCCCTAAAACCAATTTTTCAAACCCACAAAAATCTGCTAAAATGTTGAGAGAAGTTTTCAGACAGGCAACAAACCCAGCATGGGGGAATTATATCAAACATCCCTGTGCATTGCCAGCATCCCTGTGTGCTGCATCCCTGCATCCCACAAACATCCCTGTGCATTGCCAGCATCCCTGTATTCCACAAACATCCCTGTG
>NW_020927797.1:0-306 GCF_003984885.1 Neopelma chrysocephalum | reverse complement strand
CATCCTCACATCCCCAGCAGGGCCATATCCTGCCACGGGGATGCTCCCATCACCCGCCCAGCATTCCCAGAAGAGCCCTATCCTGCCACAAGGATGCTCCCACCACCCACCCAGCATCCCAACACCCCCAGCAGAGCCATGCCCTGCCATCCCAAGGGACGAGGAGCAGCTCTGAGGCGCCCGGGGAGAGGGAGGTGGCGCGAGCCACGCTCATCCATTTAATATCCCGGCGATCCATCAGCTTCCACCAGCATCCACAGCCCCAGCCACGCCAGGCTGGGTGCCCAGCTGGCACCACAGCCCCCC
>NW_020927796.1:0-584 GCF_003984885.1 Neopelma chrysocephalum | reverse complement strand
GCTGGAGTGGCTCGGGGGGATCCGGCCCCGCTGCACGGCTGCGGGGCGAGAGGAGGCGTGGGTGGGTCCTGCCGGCGTTCCCGGTGCCCACGGGAAGGGTGAGGAAGGATGGGGGTGCTCCCACCGCCTGCCCACCCACCATCCCCACAGCCTGCCATGGGGATGTCCCCACCGTTCACCCTGACATCCCCAGCATCCCCATATCCTGCCACAAGGATGCTCCCACCATCCTCACATCCCCAGCATTCCCAGCAGAGCCTTATCCTACCATAAAGACGTTCCCACCATCCTGACATCCCCAGCAGGGCCATATCCTGCCACGGGGATGCTCCTATCACCTGGCCAGCATCCCCAGCATTCCCATATCCTACCACAAGGATGCTCCCACCACCTGCCCAGCATTCCCAGCATCCCCAGCATTCCCATATCCTACCACAGGGACGCTCCCATCACCCGCCCAGCGTTCCCAGCAGAGCCCTATCCTGCCACAAGGATGCTCCCACCATTCTCACATCCCCAGCATTCCCAGCAGGGCCATATCCTGCCACAAGGATGCTCCTGCCACCTGTCTAGCATCTCCAGCA
>NW_020927795.1:0-393 GCF_003984885.1 Neopelma chrysocephalum | reverse complement strand
TATCCTGCCACAAGGATGCTCCTGCCACCTGTCTAGCATCTCCAGCATTCCCAGTAGAGCCTTATCCTACCACAAGGATGCTTCCACCATCCTCACATCCCCAGCAGGGCCATATCCTGTCACGGGGATGCTCCTATCACCCGCCCAGCATTCCCAGAAGAGCTCTATCCTGCCACAAGGATGCTCCCACCCCCCACCCAGCATCCCAACACCCCCAGCAGAGCCATGCCCTGCCATCCCAAGGGACGAGGAGCAGCTCTGAGGCGCCCGGGGAGAGGGAGGTGGCGCGAGCCACGCTCATCCATTTAATATCCCGGCGATCCATCAGCTTCCACCAGCATCCACGGCCCCAGCCACGCCAGGCTGGGTGCCCAGCTGGCACCACAGCCCCCC
>NW_020927794.1:0-331 GCF_003984885.1 Neopelma chrysocephalum | reverse complement strand
GCTGGAGTGGCTCGGGGGGATCCGGCCCCGCTGCACGGCTGCGGGGCAAGAGGAGGTGTGGGTGGGTCCTGCCGGGCAACCCCTGTCCCGCTGCCGGCGTTCCCGGTGCCCACGGGAAGGGTGAGGAAGGATGGGGGTGCTCCCACCGCCTGCCCACCCACCATCCCCACGGCCTGCCATGGGGATGTCCCCACCGTTCACCCTGACATCCCCAGCATCCCCATATCCTGCCACAAGGATGCTCCCACCACCTGCCCAGCATTCCCAGCATCCCCAGTATCCCTAGTATTCCCATATCCTACCACAAGGATGCTCCCACCAGCCGTCCAGC
>NW_020927793.1:389-566 GCF_003984885.1 Neopelma chrysocephalum | reverse complement strand
CATCCTCACATCCCCAGCAGGGCCATATCCTGCCACGGGGATGCTCCTATCACCTGCCCAGCATTCCCAGAAGAGCCCTATCCTGCCACAAGGATGCTCCTGCCACCTGTCTAGCATCTCCAGCATTCCCAGCATTCCCATATCCTACCACAGGGACGCTCCCATCACCCGCCCAGC
>NW_020927793.1:0-289 GCF_003984885.1 Neopelma chrysocephalum | reverse complement strand
ACATCCCCAGCAGGGCCATATCCTGCCACGGGGATGCTCCTATCACCTGCCCAGCATTCCCAGAAGAGCTCTATCCTGCCACAAGGATGCTCCTGCCACCTGCCCAGCGTTCCCAGCATCCCCATATCCTACCACAAGGATGCTCCCACCATCCTCACATCCCCAGCATTCCCAGCAGAGCCTTATCCTACCACAAGGATGCTCCCACCATCCTCACATCCCCAGCATTCCCAGTAGAGCCTTATCCTACCACAAGGATGCTCCCACCATCCTCACATCCCCAGCAGGG
>NW_020927792.1:0-7086 GCF_003984885.1 Neopelma chrysocephalum | reverse complement strand
TGTTGCAGAGCAATTTAAATTAGTAGTAGAATAGCTAAGGCTTAGTAGGAGAGTAGGCCTAGAAAGCAACACTCCAAAGTAGTAAGTTAGCAACCCTGTTTGTGAGCATGAAATGTACTGAAGAAGTGGAAACAATAATTAAAGGATTTAGTCAAGCATGTATATAATGATTTGTTACCTTGGATGTGGTGAGGATCTGTTAAACAGTTACTAGGGGTAAGACAGCTTGAGTAGATTTATGATTAGAGTAGTTGATTATCAATTGTTAGCAATATGAGCTTGTTTGTAACTGAATGAAACTGTTCTGCTGTAGAGACTGCACGTACTATTTTGCCGTGGAAACCGCATGTAAACTTGTTTGTGTATAAAAGCTGAACTGAAAATGAGGGTCTTTGGAATCCTGACTTGGGACGTTAGTCCTCAGGTTCCCGGGGCCCCGAATAAAGCACCGCATAAACCGGCACCAAGTTGGTTTGTGTTTTTGTTTACGGGCAACAGTTTTCTGGCGACACCAGATTGGGACTCCGGGGGCAGCTGGGGCGGCTCACGAGCTGATCTACTCCATGCCGGCAACCAGGTGATTTCTGGGGAGACATCGACCCGTGCCCGACCCCGCGCCCACCGGACAACCATCCAGGTAAGCCCGAAGGTGCTTTATTCCTTTTAGGTTTGTTGGTTGGGAGCCTGCCTATAAGACGGGACCGTGAGTTTCCCGCTGGGTTGGGCTAAAACGTACCTTGGTTGGGAAGCCTAGGCGCTGGTCATAAGACGTAGCGAAAGCCGCGCTGTACCAGCACTCGCCACTCAGAGGGAGAATTGGCGAGTTGGTTTTGGTTTTGGAATAAGTAATTGGTTTATATCGTTGTGTTATTGTGAATTTGATTTTGAATTTGTGGTGTGTGTGTGTGTGTGAGTCAGTATGATGCCGTTTAAAACTTTTAGGGCACTATCTTGTGCAGAAAATGATATCCTAGTGATTCTCCGCTCAGTTGTTTGTTAAAACACTGGAAGGAAGGAAATTTCGGACAAGAGTTAAGCAAGAAACAATTGATTGATTATTGTAATAATGTATGGCCTCAATATGAGACAGAAGGAATGCAGTGGCCTAGGAATGGTTCATTGACTCCAGAAATTATAACGCCCTTGATGCAATATTTACGGGAAAACGAGATGTGGAATGAAATACCGTATCTAGATTTGTTTTATTATTTAAAACGAAAGACAGAATGGCAAAAGGAATGTGGTATGTTGATTGTGAAAGAACTGGATGATAAATGCATAGGATGTCAAGAGCGGAAAATACGGTTTTCAGAACCAGAGGAGGATGTGTCTTTGTTAGTCTCCCCTGGCATAACTCCAAGGGCGCCTCCGGGAGATAGTCTCCCTTCACGTGTGAGGGCACAATCACCCACCATGCCCCCGTTAGAATCGTCCTCGGATAAGGAGGAAATGAGAGGGCGAAAATGTGATTTTGATAGAACTCCGCTAGCAGAACGGACTCGGAAGGGGCGAAAAGAAAGGGGAAGGAGTAGAGAAAGGAGACGGGGAGGGAGAGGGGAGACAGACGTTTCACTCTCACCCCCGAGATTGATGGCTCCTTTGCGGGAAGCAGTTGGAGCGGACGGAGGAAAAGTCATGATGAAAGTTTCTTTTTTACCTAATGATATATTAATTTGGAAACAGTCAGCTGGGACATATAGAGAAAATCCGGAGCGGGTGATTTGTATTATAAAAATGGTAATAAAAACTCAAAATCCAGACTGGAATGATTTACAGGTATTGTTAGATACAATTCTGGATTCAACAGAAAAAGAAATGGTATTAAGAGTGATGGTGGAAAGAGCGAAAGAAGTAGTAAAACAAGAAGAACCTCAGAGAGAGATTACAGATAGCCCTCTGAGAAAAAGATTAGTAAAAGGTGACTTTGAGGCTAGGATGCTGAGGATTCCCCCTGAGAGTCCCTTAGAGAACCTCTTAGAGAACTGGAGTTGTTATTCCAGCACTTATAGAAGATCAAAGGAGAAAATGATTAAGTATTGTATTGAAGTGTGGGGAAGTAGAAGAATAGGAAATAATACCTACTGGCCCATGTGTGGTACTTTTAAGAATTGGGTCTGTGAACTTTTAAATTGGTATGTTAGCGATAAAAAACCTTTTTGCCCAGAAGAGAGTTTTTATGCCGCTATATGGTTAGAAGCCAGTGAAGATATTTACCTGTTTTCTTTAAGAGAAAGAAGGAGCCAAATGAACTCTGTTAAAGATTCGGAGTCGTGGAAGTCTCCTCCATCATATCCATTGAATAGAGGAAAGAACCAGAGGTACAAGGTATTTAATAAGATGCAAAAGAAAGATGAGAGTCCTACTGAATGGCTGAAAAGATTAAGGAAAGCTCTCCAGCTGTATTTAGATGTCAACCTTGACGACCCAGTAGGACAAGAATTCCTTAAGACACAATTTGTGGCAGAATCATGGGAAGACATTAGAAAGAAAATTCAAAAATTAACAAATTGGCAAGATAGAAGACTGGATGAGTTGTTGAGAGAAGCCCAGAAAGTGTATAGAAGGAGAGAGGAAGAGAGTCAGAAGCAAGAAGAGTGAATGGAGATTTTACTGCTGCTACATTTAATGCTGCTACATTTAATGCTGCTATATAATATACTGACAAAGATGAGTCTCATACCAAAATGTTAGTATGTTGCTCATTAAATAAATACACTGTGAGTGCATATTTTAACAGGGCTGTGAAAATGTAGAAACACCAATTCGAGCTGCAAAACGTGGATGGACACGTGTCAGTTGCATTGAAAGACTAGTGAATCCCTCACGCTGGCAAGTAGTCGACACTCCTGGAAGACACCAAGGTAGTCTTAAGAAGAAAAGTTATGATAGAGGCATTAAACAATTTTACTACTTTACTTTTAAGAATTAAGTGTCTACTAGCATTCATTGTGGCATTCATTTTATCTTTGTTTGTATATCATGGAATATTTGGGGCATGAAAATGTGTTAAAATACTACGAATTGGGGCACAAAAATCTGTTAAAATACGTTGAGCTAGGTTTTAACATAACATATCGAGAACACGGAGACCCAGAAGAAATTGATACACGAGATATAAGAGTGTGGTGTAACACACCAGGTTGTAAATGTTATCCATTTGTTTGTTTTAAATGTAAAAAGTGCCAAGAGAAATGGTGGACGCACTGTAGAGACGGATATCCTCCTAGAGGAGTCTGTGATCAGTGCTATCGATCAGAATGAGAATTCACTGATTGGGCATTAAAACAGTTAGAAAGAAAGGGAGTTCCGTGGGATTCCCCCGAATATTGGAATTGTGACACTTATGGAATAAACCCTCAAAATTTCTGTTATTTATATTATGTAGGAGCTCCTTTCGTAGTGGATATAGTAAAAGTCCAGTGCCAACGGGATGTTAGTGCCATGTCATGTAACGAGCCTATGGTAAAGGCTGCCTCGTGGCCCGCATATACAGCACGTCTCACTAAAAAGAGGCATATTCCTACTTGGGACTCCTGCTGCCGAGAAGATGAAACACCCTGTGACTCGAAGCAATCGAGCCGACAGGCGAGGCAGAGGAGGAAACGCCAAAAAAGGAAGAGCCTAGGTTGTGGGACACGGAAGCCGCGATGGCTGAACTCCCCCAGGACTGGTGAAGATAAAAAGACTAGTAATATCCAAATTAATAAAGAATCAGAATTAATAAAGAAACAGGTTTTTCTCTAGGCACTGTTTACATGATTGCTATCCCTAGTATACTATTGACAGCACCAATACATGCAGGAAACCTGCATGAATCATTCAAATAGAGTTTAATTAGATGAGAAAACTAAAAAGTGCTTGCTACTTTTACAGAGATGGGAAACCCCACCTTTTACATATATGTGTGATTTAGTTGTTGTAGAGCCATGTAGAAACGCCTACTCATACTATATGTGCCCTGCTTCAAACCAAGAGAAAGAATAGGAGTAAGTCCATATGAGATATTGTATGGCAAACCCTATCATGCAGCTACCTACCAAAGGGATCCTCATATAGTGGGTGATCAAGCAGTATTTAATTATGTGTTATCTTCAAATAAGACTCTCACAGCCCTCAGAAGAACATTGCAGTGGAATCGGCCCCTGCCCCTGGAGAATCTGGTTCATGACATTTCTCCAGGAGACCAAGTCTATGTGAGAAACTGGTCGGTGGAACCATTAAAGGAAACATGGGACGGTCCTCGCCAGGTGATAATGACCACTTACACGGCGGTGAAGGTCGAGGGAATCGACAATTGGATCCATTACACCCGGATCAAGAAGGTTCCAGTCTCGTGGTCGGTAGAACCTCTTTCCCCTACAAAACTGGTATTTCGGGCCACAAACTGAGAATCCTGATTCTTCTGGAATTAATGAGTTTGGTTGAAACATTTGTGAAAGTCGAAACCCCAGATCCTTACTTACTTGTACCAGAAAATACTGATGTAAATTTAACATGTTTGTTTTCTGATGACCAGGGAGTTGAATCGAGCGAGGTGAATGTGAAATGGCGGTGGAGAGAACAAGACCAAATTATGACAGAAGGAGTGACGATGGTTTGGAATGTGACACAACAAAAGGGTTATACCACCCTGCAGGTACCCAAAGTGTCTAAAAGCATGGAAGGGACATACATTTGTGTACTTTGGATTTGGGAGAGTTTTGATTATGGAGACATAGAAATACAGACTTTAAATGTAACTCGAAAAATGGCAACCAAAGTACATGTTATACCTACCAGGCAACAGGTGGACATGTGGGATGGACCTCCTCTAAAGATTAATTGTACCTTTAGGTTTGACGACCACTGTAGGAAAACCGTTCGAGTGAAGTGGTGGAAATTAAATACAATGGACCAATCCTGGAAGGTGCAAACTCAAGGAGTAAGCTGGTGGTCAAATAGCGAAGGAGGTAGAGGATGGTTAAACATTTCAAACCCCAGGATTGGAAAGACAGAAGGAACCTTTCTTTGTGTAGTTACTTGTGGAAATGAAGGAAATTATGGAATAAGGACAGTGGTAGCCACACCTCCTCGAGGATTAGGAATTAAGCCAGAACATGGGGCCTACTCAGCAGTAGAGGGAAGAGATTTAATTTTGAACTGTAAGACTCAAGGGAGGCAGTATCTAAAGTATGGGTGGTGGTTCAGAGGACAAAATTTAAAATCGGGAGGAAAATATCAAATTGAAAAACGGGTAGAAGCCATAGTTTTAATAATTAAAGAAATACAAAGAGGGGAAGACGAAGGTCAATATATTTGTTGGATAAGTAAAGATGATTGGTGGGATGCTGGAACTACTACTGTTTATGTTAGAGTTGAAAGAATAACCCGACAAGTAAGTAACCTGCAAATTCCAGATAGAGAAGTAGAACAAGAAAACTTAGTCGTAGGCCTAATTCGTGATTTTGGGAGAGTACAGAATGTCACAAAAATCACTGCATGTCTCCCTATGCCTCATGCTGCAGGAGACCCAATCCCATGGGGAATAATTCCAGTGCCAGAGATTCCTAAAATGTTTAAGAATACTACATGGAATTGCAGATTTGTAACCAAAACATGGAATGAAATGACAAATGCATGTTCATTATTGGACAAAATGACTAAAAAACAATGTGAACAGATGCCTGGATATTTCCGATGGGTAGTAGTTGGAACATGGGTAACAAGCAAAAACATTGACAAATTAAAGGGATCTTGTTTAGTTACAGGTCCAGTAATGCACCCATGTTCTAAAGTTCAGGTTCAAATAAAACGAGAAAAGCAAGAAGAAGTATGTCAAAATATTACTAGCTCCACAACCATGGAAGAGTGGCAAACAATTTGGGGACCCAGCCTACTAGAAACTTATAGTTGTATTAGAAAAGTACAGTGGTGTATTCACTGGAAAGGGAAAAGGAATCAAACTTATTCTACAGGAAATAGAGGAAATCATAATTGGAGGACAGAAACACGTATAAAAGAAAATTGGAATTGCACTCGGATATATACCTGCGACACCCCTGATGATGAAATCGGGCAAATACCAGTTAGGACCCTCTTGCAGTTAAGATGTGAATAACGGGGATATAATCATACTATTAAGGGATCTGTGAAAAACATTGATTGTCGTACCACCACAGTTAGGAGCCTAGGAAATTTGGTGTGGGTAATGGGACATGGCCAGTGGACCACCCACATGCCAATAAATGGTCCAGTTGTACCTGTCACGCTAGGGATACCCACTCTCTGTCCATTCTGGAAGCAGGATAAGTTAACATCAGTAGAAATACAACCACGAGGAAAAAGAGAAATTAGTGAAAATATTGATGACTTAGGGTTGGGAGATTGGCATGAACCATCAGCGGGAGTTAAATTTGGATGGGTATTAGAATCTTTGTTCACGCCTATATCAACATATCGGAACAGAGAAATGTTATTCAAATTGATGGGTCAAACTGAAAGATTAGCGGCTGTTACTAAAAAGGGATTTAAAGATTTAAATTTGCAATTGCAAGCCACTAACAGAATGACAGTACAGAATCGAATGGCTTTAGATTTAATCCTATTAAAGGAGCACGGAGTCTGTGGATACCTGCATGCAAAAGACGAGCATTGTTGTGTACACATCCCAAATGTCACTCAGGAAGTAGAAAAAGATATTAGTCAATTGGAACAAATTGATGAGAATGTTCATGAACTACAAAAGGAAGCAGAACACAATTGGATAGGAGAATTATTCAGCTCCCTAGGTCTTCATGTGTCAGGATGGATATCTTCTGTTATCCAGTACGGAATATTGATTGTAATAATTATTGTCATAGCCATAACTGTTTATAAGTGTCTTTTAGGAATGATTGTAAAAGAAGGTCAACATACAAGACGCATCATGAAAGCTACAACAAGAAAAGAAGTAATCTCACCACACGAAGAACCATCTCCCACCCATCAAGAAACGAAAGCCTGATGTGTTTTGAGCATCCTTGCAAATTGGAAGATTGAAGGATGCTCAAAAGGGGGGACATGTTGCAGAGCAATTTAAATTAGTAGTAGAATAGCTAAGGCTTAGTA
>NW_020927791.1:0-784 GCF_003984885.1 Neopelma chrysocephalum | reverse complement strand
AACTGAAAATAGACAAGCTCTTGTATTTTTAGTTGTCCTGGTGCAGTTTAGCAGCTGAAAATAGGGTGAGGCAAAACTGGATTAGCCAGCTTTCCAGACCACTGGCAACGACAGTTTGAGCTGGCTTGTTGATTCTGATGTTCTTGCCCCTTGTTAAAAAGGAGTTGCTTAGAGAGAAGAGGCTTTTGATATTCTAGTGTTTTTCAGAAGTTTACTAAAACCAATCTTTATTACCACCAAAACATCACACACCATATCGAAGCTCTCGGGTTAACAACAAAAAAAACTACACAAAACAAAACCCTCCCTGAAAAACACTAGAATATCAAAAGCCTCTTCTCTCTAAGCAACTCCTTTTTAACAAGGGGCAAGAACATCAGAATCAACAAGCCAGCTCAAACTGTCGTTGCCAGTGGTCTGGAAAGCTGGCTAATCCAGTTTTGCCTCACCCTATTTTCAGCTGCTAAACTGCACCAGGACAACTAAAAATACAAGAGCTTGTCTATTTTCAGTTAGGAAAGGCTGTCGTTGCTACAAGGGTATGTTATCTGATCAGACAAAAGGATATGGGTCACACAACTGAAAATAGACAAGCTCTTGTATTTTTAGTTGTCCTGGTGCAGTTTAGCAGCTGAAAATAGGGTGAGGCAAAACTGGATTAGCCAGCTTTCCAGACCACTGGCAACGACAGTTTGAGCTGGCTTGTTGATTCTGATGTTCTTGCCCCTTGTTAAAAAGGAGTTGCTTAGAGAGAAGAGGCTTTTGATATTCTAGTGTTTTTCAG
>NW_020927790.1:0-427 GCF_003984885.1 Neopelma chrysocephalum | reverse complement strand
TGCAGCAAGAAGGGGCTAGAGCTCTTGAGGATTGCAGTTCCTCTCCTTCATGCTTTCAGAAAGAAGAACCACACAGGAGAGGAACTGCAATCCTCAAGAGCTCTAGCCCCTTCTTGCTGCAACCTTTGCCGCAGTTAAGGAATAATAAATCAAACAGAGAGAACGTTTCAGTCGTAGTTACTTTCAGAAAGTGCACGCAAAGGTGATAGAAAAATTAAAACCATTTTGACTATTAGACAAGATCAGTAACCTCTGTTCAAAGGCTTTTACAGAGATTCAAGTATGCAGACACAATGGCCACACTGCTCCCCTCCTAAAACTGCTGAAACAGCCTGTGACACCATTTCCTCCAAACTGTCACTGAGGGATGGGAAAAAGCTGGGGAGCAGTGTGGCCATTGTGTCTGCATACTTGAATCTCTGTAAAA
>NW_020927789.1:0-573 GCF_003984885.1 Neopelma chrysocephalum | reverse complement strand
GGGAAAAACTGGCTAAGAAAACTGGCATTCTACTGACAAAACACCGGACTAGAACTGTGAATGAAGGTTTATATCAGCCCTGCTCTGCAAGGGTACTGGCATGCGCTATTTTCCATTTTTCCATTTGCAAGAAAGGTCTTTTGAAGAATACAGTGGCTTTGCCTGTTAATGCAATTCATAGAGCTAACCTCCATGGAAAACAGGGATAGAGAGCAAATGGAAAAATGGAAAATAGCGCATGCCAGTACCCTTGCAGAGCAGGGCTGATATAAACCTTCATTCACAGTTCTAGTCCGGTGTTTTGTCAGTAGAATGCCAGTTTTCTTAGCCAGTTTTTCCCATGAGACTTCTTGCAGCCACTGATGTTTCTTCCTCTACAATTCAGTCCTATGTTGTGATGCAGCTTCTCTTCCCTGCCTGGTGTGCCCGGAAGCTTTCTGGTCCTTGTCCTCAGCTTCTGAAGTCTCAGGGGAAAAACTGGCTAAGAAAACTGGCATTCTACTGACAAAACACCGGACTAGAACTGTGAATGAAGGTTTATATCAGCCCTGCTCTGCAAGGGTACTGGCATGC
>NW_020927788.1:0-1968 GCF_003984885.1 Neopelma chrysocephalum | reverse complement strand
CAGCCTTGCATCACCATACCTGAAGATATGGTAGTGAACAGGCTGGTGACAGTGGTTTGAACTGCATGTTAGTGTGGTGTCAAATATAAATATTCCTTTTATAAATGATGTTTCAGACAGTAAAATATTCAATGAACCAGGTGGAAATCAACTCTTAACTCACACCATAGGTACATTTTTAAAAAACCTCTTGAATACAGTGAAGTGCCTTAAAAGTGCATTCTCTCTTTACTTCTGTTTGTCCCCAGGTGCTTCAAGCTCATCATTATTCCCTGCAAAATATAATTACGTTTGAGATCCAGGAGCAACTGTGTTCCAAAAATATCTGTTTTAGTAATTTCTTGTGCTCTTACTGTAAAAGAAATTTGCCATTTATATTTTTTTATACTGGGAGTTTTTGCACTGGACTTTTGGCTGGAAACCCATAGCAAGCCAGACCTTCAATTCACAGGCCTGAGGTAGCAGGAATCTCTATTCAGACAAAATTCCAGATAAAATTTGTATCAGCAAGCCTTCTGCTGAATGATAAAACAACTCTTCAGGGGGTTGTCTGGTGTAATCTGAAGATAGGGCCTAGATTCAAATAAGTAAATTCACTCTTCTGAGCAATGTCTTTGAAATTCAGACGTTTTCCTAGACAGGGCTGGACAATCCATGCCCAAAGAGGAATGTAATTTAAACTTGCAGGTAACCTTCTGGACTTTACAGAGTTTTTGAAACTGTAGATATGTTTATTTTAAGAGTTTTAACTTTTTTTTTCCCCATCTCCTTTCTGTGCAATAGGTAGGGATGTATACAGAAAGTCTCACAAAGTGTGAGGAAGAGGTTAATCCAGTGCCCCAGGTGCCTGAATGTAAATGTAGACAACTAATGGTATGTTAAAAGTGTGAATAAACCCACAATTTCCATGCAGCCAGGCCTGTGGGGCTGTGGATTTACTTGCCTCATTTTAAAGACTGGAAACTGGGATGATTTCATTTCTCACATTCTTAACTATTTCTACAGTTCCCAGTCTTTAAAATGAGGCAAGTAAATCCACAGCCCCACAGGCCTGGCTGCATGGAAATTGTGGGTTTATTCACACTTTTAACATACCATTAGTTGTCTACATTTACATTCAGGCACCTGGGGCACTGGGTTAACCTCTTCCTCACACTTTGTGAGACTTTCTGCATACATCCCTACCTATTGCACAGAAAGGAGATGGGGAAAAAAAAAGTTAAAACTCTTAAAATAAACATATCTACAGTTTCAAAAACTCTGTAAAGTCCAGAAGGTTACCTGCAAGTTTAAATTACATTCCTCTTTGGGCATGGATTGTCCAGCCCTGTCTAGGAAAACGTCTGAATTTCAAAGACATTGCTCAGAAGAGTGAATTTACTTATTTGAATCTAGGCCCTATCTTCAGATTACACCAGACAACCCCCTGAAGAGTTGTTTTATCATTCAGCAGAAGGCTTGCTGATACAAATTTTATCTGGAATTTTGTCTGAATAGAGATTCCTGCTACCTCAGGCCTGTGAATTGAAGGTCTGGCTTGCTATGGGTTTCCAGCCAAAAGTCCAGTGCAAAAACTCCCAGTATAAAAAAATATAAATGGCAAATTTCTTTTACAGTAAGAGCACAAGAAATTACTAAAACAGATATTTTTGGAACACAGTTGCTCCTGGATCTCAAACGTAATTATATTTTGCAGGGAATAATGATGAGCTTGAAGCACCTGGGGACAAACAGAAGTAAAGAGAGAATGCACTTTTAAGGCACTTCACTGTATTCAAGAGGTTTTTTAAAAATGTACCTATGGTGTGAGTTAAGAGTTGATTTCCACCTGGTTCATTGAATATTTTACTGTCTGAAACATCATTTATAAAAGGAATATTTATATTTGACACCACACTAACATGCAGTTCAAACCACTGTCACCAGCCTGTTCACTACCATATCTTCAGGTATGGTGATGCAAGGCTG
>NW_020927787.1:0-384 GCF_003984885.1 Neopelma chrysocephalum | reverse complement strand
ATTCCTCTTTTTTGATATTGTTGTTTGGGGGCCAGAGGAACTGTTTCTTGATGTGACCACCTTTAGAGGAAAATTAGAACTACAACATGTTAATCATCTTAAATCTCCTAGAGACTCATAAAAAGCAAATTATACTGCCTGAAATGTAAAATCATCTCCCCCTATTATATGTGAAAGTATGGGCATAAAAATGGAAATAATCCCCTGCAGTACACTAAAAATTTCTTCCTATTTATAACTCAGGGTCATGTTGTTGTTTCTCCCTGGATTGTGTCCTGAGGGGATTATTTCCATTTTTATGCCCATACTTTCACATATAATAGGGGGAGATGATTTTACATTTCAGGCATTTCTTAAAGCATTTACTCCTTAATGTTTGCACAG
>NW_020927786.1:0-511 GCF_003984885.1 Neopelma chrysocephalum | reverse complement strand
ATAAAGGCAGAGAAGGTTTTAGGTAGAGTGGATTAAAATAATTTTAAAAAATAATTAAAGAACACAAATGGTAGTTATTACTAAAATAAAAACATAACTAGAGAAGTCAACAGTGATTGAAGGGAGGAGAAGGAAATTATGTAGATATTTATGAGCTTAATGGTGATTGTAAATGTAGAGGCTTAACATTTCTCCTCCTTTCAATCACTGTTGACTTCTCTAGTTATGTTTTTATTTTAGTAATAACTACCATTTGTGTTCTTTAATTATTTTTTAAAATTATTTTAATCCACTCTACCTAAAACCTTCTCTGCCTTTATATTTAACAAATGATGAATTATTGAACCAGTCCTGGGGTTCCTGTAGGTTTCTGTTATGCCGTGCAGGTTTGCATGTGTATTGCAAAGGCTCCACCTCCTGTGTTGAAATGTAAGTAAGGGTTCCATAAAGGCAGAGAAGGTTTTAGGTAGAGTGGATTAAAATAATTTTAAAAAATAATTAAAGAACACAA
>NW_020927785.1:0-386 GCF_003984885.1 Neopelma chrysocephalum | reverse complement strand
TATCCCTGTACATCTACCTTAACATATTAATGCTCTAATCTCCATGCCCTAAAAACTCTGCGTAAAGAAGTCAATATCCAGCCTATTAATTCCTTGTGGCCTTTGTTTTTCCCTAAACCTTTTCATGCCTTGTTAAATCCGATATTAAAGCAGAGTTTTTAGTGCATGGAGATTAGAGCATTAATATGTTAAGGTAGATGTACAGGGATAGGATAGTTTTCCTTTCCTTCCTTCTCTTATGGTCTCTAGATGTAGTGTCTAATGGAGCATGCTACAAATGCACACAAATGATGCAAGAGCAAACAAGAGCTGTACACAGCCCTTGAGCCATCCCATTTCTGCTTTCCCTTCCTGCAGGGCTTGCAGTGGACTGGGTCTGGTCTGGA
>NW_020927784.1:0-1320 GCF_003984885.1 Neopelma chrysocephalum | reverse complement strand
TGGATATGGAGAATCTCCCACATTCTAGATGACCCCTGCCTTAAAACCCTTGTACTCTCTATTGACCTGCACATCACTCCAGTCATAGAAAATACATGTCAAATTAGTAAGTAAAGCTTAAAAGAAATTGTCACCAGCATAAGCAATGGCACATAAAAGTGAGAGAAGGAAGATGCAGACATTGGACATCATTTTCTTAAGCTCCTCCACTATTCCTGTGAAAGTGAAAAAAATGCATATCCAAACCCAAAACAGAAAATAGTTTGAGCTCTTTCTGCTGTGTGCTCAGTTAGCACACACTGACCTCATGGAAGAGTAAACTTTGTCTTCAGTGGGGGAAAAAAAAAGCCAAAAACAAAACTAGGGAGATAAGAGATGGAAAAATCCATCTAAAGATTTTGGGTATGTCAAGGGAAACTGATAAAAGGCAATCTCTCAATAATTTGTCAATATTTTATTTTAACATATTTTTCAGACAACTCCATTAAGTACTGTATAAAACTTTCCTACAGAAGAGCAAGGCATGGCAATCAAAGGTATTAATTGCCTGTGAGCCAGCAATGAGGACAATATATAGCAAACGTTGGTATGGATGAAGTCTGACACAAGGACAAAAAGGAGTGAAGAAGAATAGAGGTAACTTTCTTTAAATGATGTGTTTAAGTGTTAAAGGAAACAAGAGAAAGGAGAACACAGGTCTATGTTTCAGCACTGAGGAGCTCTAACCTGTCAAAACTGCCCACATTTTAACTTTTCATTTAAGAGGGAGAACAGGCAGGCTGGCAGGACACTTGGTCTGCTATCTGAAATATGTGACAAGTCCACATACTTTGGAGCAGCCTGGTGCAGGGCAGTCACAGGACCTGCCAGTATGCTCCCCTGGGGTTCAGGGAAGAGCAGAGTTCATGGCATTGTTTGGAGACTTTGCAGCAGACATGCAATTAAATGCACAGACACGGCAAGATGGAGTGCCCCACTGCTTGTACAGGCAGAGCATCCTCTCTAAGGAGGCTGTTTACATTGCCTTATTTCACCAACTAATTTCAAATCCATTTAAAGCACTACCAGCAGTGTATAAAGTTCCTCAGGTTCCTAATACAGTCAGTAGATGGAGGCAGGAACTCCTCAAAGTTAATCCAGAGCCCTCAAAATCAGTTTGAGAGGTGCCCAAATATCCCAAGTTAAACAAAGCAACCTGCCCCAAGGTAAACAGCAGATCAGAAGTTAAAACCAAAGTGCTGGTATAGAAGAGCTAAGTGAAGCTCCAGAGAACAGTTGCAGGCAGAAGCTGTCTGATGGAGAAGTCAGAGTAATTCACCC
>NW_020927783.1:0-1321 GCF_003984885.1 Neopelma chrysocephalum | reverse complement strand
GGGTGAATTACTCTGACTTCTCCATCAGACAGCTTCTGCCTGCAACTGTTCTCTGGAGCTTCACTTAGCTCTTCTATACCAGCACTTTGGTTTTAACTTCTGATCTGCTGTTTACCTTGGGGCAGGTTGCTTTGTTTAACTTGGGATATTTGGGCACCTCTCAAACTGATTTTGAGGGCTCTGGATTAACTTTGAGGAGTTCCTGCCTCCATCTACTGACTGTATTAGGAACCTGAGGAACTTTATACACTGCTGGTAGTGCTTTAAATGGATTTGAAATTAGTTGGTGAAATAAGGCAATGTAAACAGCCTCCTTAGAGAGGATGCTCTGCCTGTACAAGCAGTGGGGCACTCCATCTTGCCGTGTCTGTGCATTTAATTGCATGTCTGCTGCAAAGTCTCCAAACAATGCCATGAACTCTGCTCTTCCCTGAACCCCAGGGGAGCATACTGGCAGGTCCTGTGACTGCCCTGCACCAGGCTGCTCCAAAGTATGTGGACTTGTCACGTATTTCAGATAGCAGACCAAGTGTCCTGCCAGCCTGCCTGTTCTCCCTCTTAAATGAAAAGTTAAAATGTGGGCAGTTTTGACAGGTTAGAGCTCCTCAGTGCTGAAACATAGACCTGTGTTCTCCTTTCTCTTGTTTCCTTTAACACTTAAACACATCATTTAAAGAAAGTTACCTCTATTCTTCTTCACTCCTTTTTGTCCTTGTGTCAGACTTCATCCATACCAACGTTTGCTATATATTGTCCTCATTGCTGGCTCACAGGCAATTAATACCTTTGATTGCCATGCCTTGCTCTTCTGTAGGAAAGTTTTATACAGTACTTAATGGAGTTGTCTGAAAAATATGTTAAAATAAAATATTGACAAATTATTGAGAGATTGCCTTTTATCAGTTTCCCTTGACATACCCAAAATCTTTAGATGGATTTTTCCATCTCTTATCTCCCTAGTTTTGTTTTTGGCTTTTTTTTTTCCCCCACTGAAGACAAAGTTTACTCTTCCATGAGGTCAGTGTGTGCTAACTGAGCACACAGCAGAAAGAGCTCAAACTATTTTCTGTTTTGGGTTTGGATATGCATTTTTTTCACTTTCACAGGAATAGTGGAGGAGCTTAAGAAAATGATGTCCAATGTCTGCATCTTCCTTCTCTCACTTTTATGTGCCATTGCTTATGCTGGTGACAATTTCTTTTAAGCTTTACTTACTAATTTGACATGTATTTTCTATGACTGGAGTGATGTGCAGGTCAATAGAGAGTACAAGGGTTTTAAGGCAGGGGTCATCTAGAATGTGGGAGATTCTCCATATCCA
>NW_020927782.1:0-356 GCF_003984885.1 Neopelma chrysocephalum | reverse complement strand
AGGAGCGGCAGTAAGACTTTTTGCCTATGGCAGGGACAGGGAATGCTACCTCATACAGCCAGCAACTGGAATTATCTTTAATAAGTACTAGCAGTCATGTCCTTCTCACTTTTCTATTGATTATATATAATCTTTAAATTCAATCAACAGTCTGTTAGTATAGAGATTAGTTGATCAGACAGGGTTGGTAAACATGAGCAACTTCTGAATATGTTACTTATGAAACTTGTCCTCTACTTGAAAATTATTAGGGATAGTCATAGGGATTTTTTTGTATGCCTGTGTTTCCTTTATTCAATTACAGACCAGCTGATTTGCACATATAATTTGGCTATAGAGGATGGAATTCATTTTAC
>NW_020927781.1:0-356 GCF_003984885.1 Neopelma chrysocephalum | reverse complement strand
AGGAGCGGCAGTAAGACTTTTTGCCTATGGCAGGGACAGGGAATGCTGCCTCATACGGCCAGCAACTGGAATTATCTTTAATAAGTACTAGCAGTCATGTCCTTCTCACTTTTCTATTGATTATATATAATTTTTAAATTCAATCAACAGTCTGTTAGTATAGAGATTAGTTGATCAGACAGGGTTGGTAAACATGAGCAACTTCTGAATATGTTACTTATGAAACTTGTCCTCTACTTGAAAATTATTAGGGATAGTCATAGGGATTTTTTTGTATGCCTGTGTTTCCTTTATTCAATTACAGACCACCTGATTTGCACATATAATTTGGCTATAGAGGATGGAATTCATTTTAC
>NW_020927780.1:0-1127 GCF_003984885.1 Neopelma chrysocephalum | reverse complement strand
GTCTGTAATGTAATTTTGGAAACTGAACTGACCACCTAGGCTCCCTTTATTCATCAATGAAATGTTATTGAAACTATCAGATTGGGAACTCTTTCAGTAATCTGTCCTTAGAAGGATTAATCATGGTCTAGAAATGCCTACTTTGCTCTATTGAGTAAATAAAAAAATTAATCCTCTGCAGATGACTAACCACATGGCAACATATACATTGTTATATGAAATGAAGCCAATCAAAAAGCATAACCATCTAACCCGGTTAAACAAGGAGAACAAAAAGATAAGGCTTTATTATGGGCATATCCATGCTAACATTTGTGCCTGTCATTTGAGTCTTACCAGTGTAACACTGCTGTGCCATCAGATCAGATTTTCTGGTTTACTTGGAGCAGCAGTGTCCAGGTTGCAGGTAATTAGATATAAGGAATCAATTCTTCACTATGAGTATGGTGGGACCCTGGAACAGATTACCCAGAGGACCTGTGGATGCCCCCTCCCTGGAAGTGTTCAAGGCCAGGTTGGTTGGGGCTTGGAGCAACCTCATCTAGTTCCAACCCCCCCTGCTATAAGCAGGGACACCTTCCACTAGATCAGGTTGCTCCAAGCCCCAACCAACCTGGCCTTGAACACTTCCAGGGAGGGGGCATCCACAGGTCCTCTGGGTAATCTGTTCCAGGGTCCCACCATACTCATAGTGAAGAATTGATTCCTTATATCTAATTACCTGCAACCTGGACACTGCTGCTCCAAGTAAACCAGAAAATCTGATCTGATGGCACAGCAGTGTTACACTGGTAAGACTCAAATGACAGGCACAAATGTTAGCATGGATATGCCCATAATAAAGCCTTATCTTTTTGTTCTCCTTGTTTAACCGGGTTAGATGGTTATGCTTTTTGATTGGCTTCATTTCATATAACAATGTATATGTTGCCATGTGGTTAGTCATCTGCAGAGGATTAATTTTTTTATTTACTCAATAGAGCAAAGTAGGCATTTCTAGACCATGATTAATCCTTCTAAGGACAGATTACTGAAAGAGTTCCCAATCTGATAGTTTCAATAACATTTCATTGATGAATAAAGGGAGCCTAGGTGGTCAGTTCAGTTTCCAAAATTACATTACAGAC
>NW_020927779.1:0-474 GCF_003984885.1 Neopelma chrysocephalum | reverse complement strand
CTCTAATTGTTGTTGCTTGATCACACCCCAGACTGATGCACCAAACCCTTTGGTGGGTCAAGGGATAGGCAAAGGCAGAATATAAGGGGAAAAAAACCCCAAGAGTTAAAAAAATGACTCTGTGACTTCTTAACAGAATTGTCTCTAATTGTTGTTGCTTGATCACACCCCAGATTGATTCACCAAACCCTCTGGTAGGTCAAGGGATAGGCAAAGGCAGAATTTAAGGGGAAAAAAAACCCCAGCAGTTAAAAAAGTGACTCTGTGACAGATGAACAGAATTGTCTCTAATTGTTGTTGCTTAAAAAAATCAAAGCACTTAAGAGAAATCCAAGTCTTTTTCCATCGTGCTTTCTTGGAGCCTGACTCCAGGTGTCCAGCTCATCTGGAGCATCATGGAATATCCTGAGTTGGAAGGGACCCACAAGCAGCCAAAGTCCCAGTGGCTTTGTTACAAGGGAGAGCCCAAATGGG
>NW_020927778.1:0-310 GCF_003984885.1 Neopelma chrysocephalum | reverse complement strand
ACACCCCAGACTGATTCACCAAACCCTCTGGTAGGTCAAGGGATAGGTAAAGGCAGAATATAAGGGGAAAAAAAACCCCAACAGTTAAAAAAGTGACTCTGTGACAGATGAACAGAATTGTCTCTAATTGTTGTTGCTTAAAAAAATCAAAGCACTTAAGAGAAATCCAAGTCTTTTTCCATCGTGGTTTCTTGGAGCCTGACTCCAGGTGTCCAGCTCATCTGGAGCATCATGGAATATCTTGAGTTGGAAGGGACCCACAGGCAGCCAAAGTCCCAGTGGCTTTGTTACAAGGGAGAGCCCAAATGGG
>NW_020927777.1:0-321 GCF_003984885.1 Neopelma chrysocephalum | reverse complement strand
AAAAAAAACAAATAAACAAAAAAAAACCACATTCAGGAATATTCCTCTGCTGATAAAACCAAATTATTTCCCCACAGTCATAGAAACACGGAATGGTTTGGGTTGGAAGGGCACTGAGCTCTTTCAGGAGGATGGGGAAATGATGTCTGAAGTATAAACTGAAGTCCTCTCCCTTCTCTGGGATGTGCTGTCCCTACCAAGCTGTCAGCCCAGAAATGACCAAACAAGCTTGTTGGGTCTTTCAGCTCTTTTTCTCTCTTCCAAATCAGTCAGCACAGTGTGGGAAAAAAAGCAAGAACTCCACAGCTTGGTTTTATCAGC
>NW_020927776.1:0-589 GCF_003984885.1 Neopelma chrysocephalum | reverse complement strand
CTCAAGATATCCCAGCCCACAGCCAAGGCAGTGCCTTCTCCACAGTCGTAGAAACATGGAATGGTTTGGGATGGAAGGGCACTGAGATCTTTCAGGGGGATGGGGAAATAAATGACTTCCAAATCAGTCAGCACAGTGTGGGAAAAAAAGGAAGAACTCCACAGCTTGGTTTTATCAGCTCTCCTGCCCATTTGCAAGGTCAAAATGACTGGAGCCCATTAAAAAAAACAAATAAACAAAAAAAAACCACATTCAGGAATATTCCTCTGCTGATAAAACCAAATTATTTCCCCACAGTCATAGAAACACGGAATGGTTTGGGTTGGAAGGGCACTGAGCTCTTTCAGGAGGATGGGGAAATGATGTCTGAAGTATAAACTGAAGTCCTCTCCCTTCTCTGGGATGTGCTGTCCCTACCAAGCTGTCAGCCCAGAAATGACCAAACAAGCTTGTTGGGTCTTTCAGCTCTTTTTCTCTCTTCCAAATCAGTCAGCACAGTGTGGGAAAAAAAGCAAGAACTCCACAGCTTGGTTTTATCAGCTTTTCTGTCCATTTCCAAGGTCAAAATGACTGGAGCCTGTTAAAAAAA
>NW_020927775.1:0-953 GCF_003984885.1 Neopelma chrysocephalum | reverse complement strand
GCTGATAAAACCAAGCTGTGGAGTTCTTGCTTTTTTTCCCACACTGTGCTGACTGATTTGGAAGAGAGAAAAAGAGCTGAAAGACCCAACAAGCTTGTTTGGTCATTTCTGGGCTGACAGCTTGGTAGGGACAGCACATCCCAGAGAAGGGAGAGGACTTCAGTTTATACTTCAGACATCATTTCCCCATCCTCCTGAAAGAGCTCAGTGCCCTTCCAACCCAAACCATTCCGTGTTTCTATGACTGTGGGGAAATAATTTGGTTTTATCAGCAGAGGAATATTCCTGAATGTGGTTTTTTTTTGTTTATTTGTTTTTTTTTAATGGGCTCCAGTCATTTTGACCTTGCAAATGGGCAGGAGAGCTGATAAAACCAAGCTGTGGAGTTCTTCCTTTTTTTCCCACACTGTGCTGACTGATTTGGAAGTCATTTATTTCCCCATCCCCCTGAAAGATCTCAGTGCCCTTCCATCCCAAACCATTCCATGTTTCTACGACTGTGGAGAAGGCACTGCCTTGGCTGTGGGCTGGGATATCTTGAGGGTGTCCCCATGGGAATATAATCCCCCTCAGCCTTTAGGTCTGGATATGGAGTGGGACATTTGGGGAGTCCTTCCTGCCTTGGGAGGGTTCCCTTCTCGTAGCTGAGTAGGAAATATCAGAGAACCACTTCCTGTGCTGCCAGTGGGGTGAGATGAAGGGCACTGCTGGTTTTGAATCCATCTGAGCCCCCAAAGAGCACCCAGCACGTGGCACAACCCCTCTGTGAGCACAGGAAGTGGTTCTCTGATATTTCCTACTCAGCTACGAGAAGGGAACCCTCCCAAGGCAGGAAGGACTCCCCAAATGTCCCACTCCATATCCAGACCTAAAGGCTGAGGGGGATTATATTCCCATGGGGACACCCTCAAGATATCCCAGCCCACAGCCAAGGCAGTGCCTTCTCCACAGTC
>NW_020927774.1:0-437 GCF_003984885.1 Neopelma chrysocephalum | reverse complement strand
TAAAACCTGCTGGTGGGAGAGCTGCTGCAGTCTGGTCAGAAGTGGTGATTGCAGTCCAGTTGAGGGTGGTGGTCTCAGCCTGGTTGGGAGCAGCGGTGGTCTGCTGTCTTCCTCTGGGTCCCACGAGAGAGAGCCCCAAGGCTCTGAAACTCCCAGTTATATACTCTCCAGTTCAGGCGGGAGTGCTCAGTCCCTCCCTCAGAGTAGGGAATTCCATAAAAGGGCATGTGGATGCTCAGTCCCTCTTATCAGAGCGGGGAATTCCATATAAGGATATCAGAGCGGGGAATTCCATAAAAGGGTACAGGAACATCTTCCCACCTTGCAGGCCTCTACTGACAGCAGTTTTTGGGAAATGGCATGGAGGCTATAGAATACACAGTTTTGGGTTACACCCATCCAGGGATGAATTGGTCCCAGCCGTTCTAACCAGGACA
>NW_020927773.1:0-5671 GCF_003984885.1 Neopelma chrysocephalum | reverse complement strand
TACACCCATCCAGGGATGAATTGGTCCCAGCCGTTCTAACCAGGACATTATCCACCCCTTATTCTATGCCATCCATGTCATGCCCAAATTAACCCCCTTAAAAACTATGTCTCTTTAAAACTATATACACATATGTACAATGAAACATTACGGACCATTCTCACTCAAAATTAGGTCCCCTTGTGGTACACAACGTGTCTCCCCATCTTTTTGCATTACCCACCAGGTGAAACCAGGTCCTTGAGCAAAAACAATCCCTCGGATGGGTTTGCCTTTGCTTGAGGTGGGACTAATCCAAACAGTCTTCCCTAACATACCTCTCATATGCACCACGGGGACTTTATCTCCATCTACAGTATGCAAAGGTTCTGATTGGGCAGGGCCAGCTCGATTGATGGAGCCTCGCGTGTTGACCAACCAGGTGGCCTTTGCTAAATGCAGCTCCCAGTGTTTGAGAGTCTCCCCACACAGTGCCTTCAGGGTGGTTTTCAGCAGTCCGTTGCACCGTTCAACTTTTCCAGCAGCTGGTGCATGGTAGGGGATATGATACACCCACTCAATGCCGTACTCTCTGGCCCAGGTGTCTACGAGGCCATTCTTGAAATGGGTCCCATTATCAGACTCAATTCTCTCCGGGGTGCCGTGTCGCCACAGGACTTGTTTTTCAAGGCCCAGGATGGTATTCCGGGCAGTGGCATGAGGTACGGGGTATGTCTCCAGCCATCCAGTACTTCCTTCTACCATGGTAAGTACGTAGCGCTTGCCCTGGCGGGTTTTGGGGAGCGTGATGTAGTCAACTTGCCAGGCTTCCCCATACCTGTACTTTGACCACCGTCCACCATACCATAGAGGCTTCACCCGCTTGGCCTGCTTGATGGCAGCACATGTCTCACAGTCATGGATGACCTGTGAGACAATGTCCTTGGTTAAGTCCACCCCTCGGTCCTGAGCCCATCTGTATGTTGCATCTCTCCCCTGGTGACCGGAGGCGTCATGGGCCCATCGAGCCAGAAATAATTCTCCTTTGTGTTGCCAATCCAGATCCACCTGAGAGACTTTAATCCTGGCAGCTCGGTCCGCCTGCTCGTTGTTGCGATGCTCCTCATTAGCCCGTTTCTTGCGTACGTGAGCGTCTACGTGACCGACCTTCACACTCAGCTTCTCTACCCGGCCAGCGATGTCCTGCCACATCTCCGCTGCCCAGATGGGTTTCCCTTGGCGCTGCCAGTTGGCCTTTCTCCATCGCTCTAGCCATCCCCACAGAGCATTGGCCACCATCCATGAGTCAGTGTAGATATAGAGTCTTGGCCACTTCTCTCGTTCAGCTATATCCAAAGCCAATTGAACGGCTCTAAGCTCTGCGAACTGACTTGACCCACCTTGTCCTTCGGTTGCTTCTGCAACTCGCCGTGTGGGACTCCACACGGCTGCCTTCCATTTTGGGTTTGTCCCTACAATGTGGCAGGAGCCATCCGTGAAGAGCGCATATCGTCTTTCATCTGCTGGTAGCTTGTCATATGGTGGGGCCTCCTCAGCCCGTGTCACCTGCTCCTCTTCTTCTTCAGAGGATAGTCCAAAACTCTCACCTTCGGGCCAATTGGTGAAAATTTCCAGAATCCCAGGGCGATTAGGATTCTCTATCCGGGTTCGTTGTGTGATCAGAGCGATCCACTTACTCCATGTGGCATCGGTGGCGTGATGTGTAGCAGGAACTCTCCCCTTGAACATCCAGCCCAGCACTGGTAGTCGGGGTGCCAGGAGGAGCTGCGCTTCGGTGCCGATCACTTCTGAGGCAGCTCGAAGTCCTTCATAAGCAGCCAGGATCTCTTTCTCAGTTGGTGTATAGCTGGCTTCAGATCCTTTGTATCCCCGACTCCAGAATCCCAGCGGTCGTCCTCGGGTCTCCCCAGGCACTTTCTGCCAGAGGCTCCAAGAAGGGCCATTCTTCCCGGCTGCAGTGTAGAGCACGTTCTTCACGTCCTGTCCTGTCCTTACTGGCCCAAGGGCTACCGCATGGGCAATCTCCTGTTTGATTTGTTCAAAGGCCTGTTGTTGTTCAGGGCCCCACTGGAAATCATTTTTCTTCCGTGTCACAAGGTAGAGAGGGCTTACAATTTGACTGTACTCGGGGATATGCATCCTCCAAAAGCCCACAGCGCCTAGGAAAGCCTGTGTTTCCTTCTTGCTGGTTGGTGGGGACATGGCTGCTATTTTGTTAATTACCTCCGTTGGAATTAGGCGACGTCCATCTTGCCACTTCACTCCTAAGAACTGAATTTCCTGAGCAGGTCCCTTGACCTTACTTCGTTTAATGGCAAAACCAGCTCTTAGGAGGATCTGGATTATCTTCTCTCCTTTCTCGAAGACTTCCCCCGCTGTGTTCCCCCATACAATGATGTCATCAATGTACTGTAGATGTTCTGGAGCCTCGCCCTTTTCCAGTGCAGTCTGGATCAGTCCATGGCAAATGCTGGGACTGTGTTTCCACCCCTGAGGCAGTCGATTCCAGGTGTACTGCACACCCCTCCAAGTGAAAGCAAATTGTGGCCTGCACTCCGCTGCCAAAGGAATGGAGAAGAAGGCGTTGGCAATGTCAATGGTGGCATACCACTTGGCTGCCTTGGACTCCAGCTCGTACTGGAGCTCCAGCATGTCCGGCACAGCAGCACTCAGGGGTGGTGTGACTTCATTGAGTCCACGGTAATCCACCGTCAGCCTCCACTCTCCGCTGGACTTACGCACTGGCCATATAGGGCTATTAAAGGGTGAGCGAGTCTTGCTGACCACCCCCTGGGTCTCCAGTTCACGGATCATCTTATGTATGGGAGTCACAGAGTCTCGGTCGGTGCGGTATTGCCGACGGTGCACGGTTGCTGTGGCTATCGGTACCAACTGTTCTTCAACCTTCAGCAGTCCCACAGCAGAGGGGTCCTCTGACAGGCCAGGCAAGGTGTTCAACTGTCTAATTTCCTCTGCCTCCACAGTAGCTATGCCAAACGCCCAACGAAGTCCTTTTGGGTCTTTGAAATACCCACTCCTCAGGTAATCTATGCCAAGGATACACGGGGCCTCTGGACCAGTCACGATGGGGTGTCTGTGCCATTCCTTCCCAGTCAGGCTCACTTCAGCTTCCAGTACAGTCAGCTGTTGGGATCCCCCTGTCACCCCAGAAATAGAGATGGATTCTGCCCCTATGTATCTTGATGGCATCAAAGTACATTGTGCGCCGGTGTCAACTAAAGCCTTATATCTTTGTGGCTCTGATGTGCCAGGCCACCGAATCCACACTGTCCAATAGACTCGATTGTCCCTCTCCTCTACCTGGCTAGAGGCAGGGCACCCCTAGTCCTGGTCATGGTACTCGTTGCGCTCTTCTTGTAAGTATGACCTGGAGGTCCCTTCAAGAGGATCAGACATATCATCATTCCTGGGCCATCTGGAGTCTTGCCTACGAGAGACTGGAGCAGCATTCATCTTCAAAGAGTTCCTTGTGGTACTTGTCCCTCTTTTCAATTCACGTACCCGGGCTGCTAAGGAAGAGGTGGGTTTCCCATCCCACTTCCTCATATCTTCTCCGTGCTCTTGGAGGTAAAACCATAGATTGCCACGTGGAGTGTACCCTCTCTCCTTAGCTGGGGGACGCTGGCTCCTGATAGCAGAGACCCTTGTTTGTCCTGGCGAGGTACGGAAGATCCCTTCCTTAATTTCTTCTCTTAGCCTCTGGTGTCCTTCTTCAATCTTCTCTTCCAGGCTTCGGACATGTTCAGCCAGTTTGGTTTCCACCGATGAGACGTGGGCTCGTAATGGGGCGGTGACAGTGTCTTCATAAATCCTGAGTTTGCTGACCAATGCACCAACCTTGTCCTCTCCCTCCCTCCATTGCAGCGTTGCTAGGTAGCGGGAATACATTTCTGGCCCGAGTCGTGCAAACTTTAACCACATCTGGGATGTGCACCGTACACCATCTGGACTTTTAGGAAATCTTTCGTCCTCTGAAAAGATTATCTCCAGTACAGCCAATTCTCTCAAGCACCGGATACCTTGTTCCATCGTGTTCCACTGTCCTTGCTGTACCTTGCAAAGGTATCTCTCCCTTACACTGGACAACAGTCGCCGCCAGAGGCTGAGAGTTTCCTGCCTCCTTCCAATCCCCTGATCAATGACGACATCTCGAGACAGGGATCCCAGTTGTCTTGCTTCACCTCCATCTAGAATTGTGTCGTTAGCGGCGCCATCCCAGATTCGGAGCAGCCAGGTCAGGATGGACTCGTTCGCCTGCCGTGTGAACTCTCTCCGGAGCTCATGTAGCTCACCCAGGGATAGGGACCGAGTGATTATTTCTGGCTCTGTCTCCTCCGGTGGATGTGAAGGTCCTGCCTCTTCGTCATCATTTGCTATGCGAACTGATTTGGTCTTCGATTTCCTTTTCTGGACAGGGGCGACTGCTATTGGTTTCTGTTGTCCTTCTGGCTCCTCGATGGTTTGTGTGGGCATGGTGCCAGTTGATTTATTTCTTACTCCCTCCGACTCAGCTGTAGTTTGTGTGGACGTGGTGCCAGTTGATTTGCTCCTTCTCTCCTCCCCCTGGCAGTGCTGTACCATGTCAAGCAGTGCCCGGTAGGCAGTGGCCAGGGCCCAGCAGGTTGCTGTGAGCTGACCATCTCTGGAGCTGCCAGAGCATTTTTCCTTTACCAGTTTTATCATGCTGACAGGATCCTGCAGTTGTTCAGGGGTGAATTTCCAGATCATGGGAGGAGAAAACTTCTCCAAATACTGGCCGATGTCCTCCCACTTCCCGTGCCACTCAGCGTTATCCATTCCCAGGACAGGCGTCCAAACAGCCTCCCTAGAAGGCCCTGTTCTGACCCTAAGCATGGTGTAAACAGTACAGAGCAGACAGAGCAGCAGACAGAGCAACACTAACAATAACATTATGCCGTCCTTAGCATCAAAAGGAAAATCAATATTTTCAAAAACTGTTGTACCAGGTCTGAAGGGAAAGAAGGAGGTGAGAGGCTGGAAACCACCATTCCCCACTGTTCCCCCAAAGGGCTGGGTGCAATTTTTAATGAGGCCCCAGAGGTAGCAACCTAAACCAGGACAGGTAAACAGGACTGAATACACATTTACAATGAAACTCATTGCTTCTGAGGTTATGACAACATAAACATAGTATACTAGTAAAGCAATTTGGATCCCTCTCCCTGGTCTTAAAGAGAGCATTAAAATAGGCAAATAGTTCCCCATTTGTGGAAATATGAACATGCTCAGATAAAACACCCACGTGAATGCACCAAACAACATGTTGATCGGGGAGTTTCTGTATCCAAATACACAGATGCTTAAAATGAAATTGTGATTCTGACTTCTCTCTCTCTGCCCCACGTTGGGCACCAAAAATGTGCTGGTTTAAAAGTTAACCAGCAAGGCAAAATGAACTCAATTCAAAAGAGAGATTTATAAGTCAGAATAACAATTTATTAAAATAATGCAATAAGTACAATTATACAGACAGACAATTGGTTTTAACCCACAAAACCCAAATGTATAAACCAGCACCCTAGGGTATGAACAAGAGTGGTGTACTTTGGCCCACCCCCGAGTCCAAAGCAAAGGGAGAGGGGTAAAACCTGCTGGTGGGAGAGCTGCTGCAGTCTGGTCAGAAGTGGTG
>NW_020927772.1:0-497 GCF_003984885.1 Neopelma chrysocephalum | reverse complement strand
TGTTGCAGAGCAATTTAAATTAGTAGTAGAATGGGTAAGGCTTAGTAAGAGAATAGGCCTAAAAAGCAGCACTCCAAAGTAGTAAGTTAGCAACCCTGTTTGTGAGCATGAAATGTACTGAAGAAGTAGAAACAATAATTAAAGGATTTAGTCAAGCATGTATATAATGATTTGTTACCTTGGATGTGGTGAGGGTCTGTTAAACAGTTACTAGGGGTAAGACAGCTTGAGTAGATTTATGATTAGAGTAGTTGATTGTCAATTGTTAGCAGTATGAGCTCGTTTGTAACTGAATGAGACTGTTCTGCTGTGGAACTGCACGTACTAATTTTGCCGTGGAAACCAAATGTAAACTTGTTTGTGTATAAAAGCTGAACTGAAAATGAGGGTCTTTGGAATCCTGACTTGGGACGTGAGTCCTCAGGTTCCCGGGGCCCCGAATAAAGCACCGCATAAACCGACACTCTGTTGGTTTGTGTCTTTGTTTACGGGCAACA
>NW_020927771.1:0-3694 GCF_003984885.1 Neopelma chrysocephalum | reverse complement strand
GCATAAACCGACACTCTGTTGGTTTGTGTCTTTGTTTACGGGCAACAGTTTTGGCGACCCAGATGGGACTCCGGGGGCAGCTGGGGCAGCTCACGAGCTGATCTACTCCATGCCGGCAACCAGGTGATTTCTGGGGAGACATCGACCCGTGCCCGACCCCGCGCCCGCCGGACAACCATCCAGGTAAGCCCGAAGGTGCTTTATTCCTTTTAGGTTTGTTGGTTGGGAGCCTGCCTATAAGACGGGACCGTGAGTTTCCCGCTGGGTTGGGCTAAAAGGTACCTTGGTTGGGAAGCCTAGGCGCTGGTCGTAAGACGTAGCGAAAGCCGCGCTGTACCAGCACTCGCCACTCAGAGGGAGAATTGGCGAGTTGGTTTTGGTTGAGGAAGCCTAGGCGCTGGTCGTAAGACGTAGCGAAAGCCACGCTGTACCAGCACTCGCCACTCAGAGGGAGAATTGGCGAGTTGGTTTTGGTTTTGGAATAAGTAATTGGTTTATATCGTTGTGTTATTGTGAATTTGATTTTGAATCCAGACTGTGGTGTGTGTGTGTGTGTGAGTCAGTATGATGCCGTTTAAAACCTTTAGGGCACTGTCTTGTGTAGAAAATGATATCCCTAGCGATTCTCCGCTTGGTTGCTTATTAAAACACTGGAAGGAAGGAAATTTCAGACAAGAAGTTAACCAAGAAACAATTGATTGATTATTGTAATAATGTATGGCCTCAATATGAGACAGAAGGAATGCAGTGGCCTAGGAATGGTTCATTGACTCCGGAAATTATAACCCCCTTGATGCAATATTTACGGGAAAACAAGATGTGGAATGAAACACCGTATCTAGATCTGTTTTATTATTTAAAACGTAAGACTGAATGGCAAAAAGAATGTGGTATGTTGATTTTGAAAGAACTGGGTGATAAATGCATAGGATGTCAAGAGCGGAAAATACGGTTTTCAGAACCAGAGGAGGATGTGTCTTTGTTAGTCTCCCCTGGCATAACTCCAAGGGCGCCTCCGGGAGATAGCCTCCCTTTACGTGTGAGGGCACAATCACCCACCATGCCCCCGTTAGAATCGTCCTCGGATGAGGAGGAAATGAGAGGGCGAAAATGTGATTTTGATAGAACTCTGCTAGCAGAACGGACTCGGAAGGGGCGAGGGGAAAGGGGAAGGAGTAGAGAGGGGAGACGGGGAAGGAGAGGGGAGACAGACGCTACACTCTCACCCCCTAGATTAATGGCTCCTTTGCGGGAAGCAGTTGGAGCGGACGGAGGAAAAGTCATGATGAAAGTTTCTTTTTTAACTAATGATATATTAATTTGGAAACAGTCAGCTGGGACATATAGAGAAAATCCGGAGCGGGTGACTTGTATTATAAAAATGGTAATAAAAACTCAAAATCCGGACTGGAATGATTTACAGGTATTGTTAGATACAATTCTGGATTCAACAGAAAAAGAAATGGTATTAAGAGTGATGGTGGAAAGAGCGAAAGAAGTAGTAAAAAAGAAGAACCTCAGAGAGAGATTACAGATAGCCCTCTGAGAAAAAGATTAGTAAAAGGTGACTTTGAGGCTAGGATGCTGAGGATTCCCCCTGAGAGTCCCTTAGAGAACCTCTTAGAGAACTGGAGTTGTTATTCCAGCACTTATAGAAGATCAAAGGAAAAAAAAAAATGATTAAGTATTGTATTGAAGCGTGGGGAGGTAGAAGAATAGGAAATAATACCTACTGGCCCATGTGTGGTACTTTTAAGAATTGGGTCTGTGAACTTTTAAATTGGTATGTTAGCGATAAAAAAACCTTTTTGCCCAGAAGAGAGTTTTTATGCTGCTATATGGTTAGAAGCCAGTGAAGATATTTACTTGTTTTCTTTAAGAGAAAGAAGGAGAGAGGAAGAGAGTCAGAAGCAAGAAGAGTGAATGGAGATTTTACTGCTGCTATATTTAATGCTGCTACATTTAATGCTGCTATACAATATACTGACAAAGATGAGTCTCATACCAAAATGTTAGTATGTTGCTCATTAAATAAATACACTGTGAGTGCATATTTTTAACAGGGCTGTGAAAGTGTAGAAACACCAATTCGAGCTGCAAAACATGGATGGACACATGTCAGTTGCATTGAAAGATTAGCGAATCCCTCACGCTGGCAAGTAGTCGACACTCCTGGAAGACACCAAGGTAGTCTTAAGAAGAAAAGTTATGATAGAGACATTAAGCAATTTTACTACTTTACTTTTAAGAATTAAGTGTCTACTAGCATTTATTGTGGCATTCATGTTATCTTTGTTTGTATATTATGGAATATTTGGGGCGTGAAAATGTGTTAAAATACTACGAATTGGGGCACAAAAATCTGTTAAAATACGTTGAGCTAGGTTTTAACATAACATATCGAGAACACGCAGACCCAAAAGAAATTGATACACGAGATATAAGAGTGTGGTGTAATACACCAGGTTGTAAATGTTATCCATTTGTTTGTTTTAAATGTAAAAGGTGCCAAGAGAAATGATGGACGCACTGTAGAGACGGATATCCTCCTAGAGGAGTCTGTGATCAGTGCTATCGATCAGAACGAGAATTCACTGATTGGGCATTAAAACAGTTAGAAAGAAAGGGAGTTCCGTGGGATTCCCCCAAATATTGGAATTGTGACACTTATGGAATAAACCCTTTTGTAGTTAGGATGTGAATGTCGGGGATATAATCATACTATTAAGGGATCTGTGAAGAATATTGATTGCCGTACCACCACAGTTAGGAGCCCAGGAAATTTGGTGTGGGTAATGGGACATGGCCAGTGGACCACCCACATGCCAATAGATGGTCCGGTTGTACCTGTCACACTAGGGATACCTACTCTTTGTCCATTCTGGAAGCAGGATAAGTTAACATCAGTAGAAATACAACCACGAAGAAAAAGAGAAATTAGTGAAAATATTGATGACTTAGGGTTGGGAGATTGGCATGAACCATCAGCGGGAGTTAAATTTGGGTGGGTATTAGAATCTTTGTTTGCGCCTATCTCGACTTATCGAAACAGAGAAATGTTGTTCAAATTAATGGGCCAAACCGAAAGATTGGCTGCTGTGACTAAGAAAGGATTTAAAGATTTAAATTTGCAACTGCAAGCCACTACCAGAATGACAGTACAGAATCAAATGGCTTTAGATTTAATCCTATTAAAAGAGCACGGAGTCTGTGGATACCTGTATGCAAAAGACGAACATTGTTGTGTACACATCCCAAATGTCACTCAGGAAGTAGAAAAAGATATTAGTCAATTGGAACAAATTGATGAAAATGTTCATGAACTACAAAAGGAAGCAGAACACAATTGGATAGGAGAATTATTCAGCTCCCTAGGTCTTCATGTGTCAGGATGGATATCTTCTGTTATCCAGTACGGAATATTGATTGTAATAATTATTGTCATAGCTATAACTGTTTATAAGTGTCTTTTAGGAATGATTGTAAAAGAAGGTCAACATACGAGACGCATCATGAAAGCTATAACCAGAAAAGAAGTAATCTCACCACATGAAGAACCATCTCCTACCCATCAAGAAACGAAAGCCTGATGTGTTTTGAGCATCCTTGCAAATTGTAAGATTGAAGAATGCTCAAAAGGGGGGACATGTTGCAGAGCAATTTAAATTAGTAGTAGAATGGGTAAGGCTTAGTA
>NW_020927770.1:0-387 GCF_003984885.1 Neopelma chrysocephalum | reverse complement strand
ACCCGAGACCCCCCAAAACTGACCCAAACCCACCCCCAGGCCTTGGATTTCTCACTCAGACCTCCTAATTAGGGCCTCATTTAAATAATAACCCCATCATTAGCATCTCATTTGCATAGGGAAGCCACGCCCACCGCGCTGATTCGTCTCGGAACCCCGACGTAAAACCCACACCAAACCCACCCAAACTGACCCAAATCCACCCCCATGGGTTTGATACCTCACTCAGACCCCCTAATTAGTGTCTAATTCAACTCAAAAACCACCTAATTAGCATCTCATTTGCATAACAAAGCCACGCCCACCTGGGCTGCTTTGCCCAAGAATTGGGACCTAAAACCCCACCCGAGACCCCCCAAAACTGACCCAAACCCACCCCCAGGCCTT
>NW_020927769.1:0-1776 GCF_003984885.1 Neopelma chrysocephalum | reverse complement strand
GGGATCAGGGATATGAGGGGAAAGGGATGTGTGGGATCAGGGATGTGCGGGGGACAGGGATATTTGGGATCAGGGAGGGGGACAGGGATATTTGGGATCAGGGATGTTTGGGATCAGCAGGACACCGTGGGGACAGGGATGTGTGGGATCAGGGATGTTTGGGATCAGCAGGACATGGAGGGGACAGGGATATTTGGGATCAGGGATATGTGGGATCAGGGATATGGGGGGACAGGGATATTTGGGATCAGGGATGTTTGGGATCAGGGATGTGTGGGAACAGGGATGTTTGGGAACAGCAGGACATGGTGGGGACAGGGATGTGTGGGAGAGGGATGTGAGGGGACAGGGATATTTGGGATCAGGGATGTGTGGGATCAGCAGGATACAGTGGGAACAGGGATATTTGGAATCAGGGATATGTGGGATCAGCAGGACACGGTGGAGACAGGGATATTTGGGATCAGGGATCTGTGGGATCAGGGATATGAGGGGAAAGGGGTGTATGGGATCAGGGATGTGTGGGAACAGCAGGACATGGAGGGGACAGGGATATTTGGGATCAGGGATGTTTGGGATCACCAGGACACGGTGGGAACAGGGGGCACTTGGGAACAGGGATATGAGGGGACAGGGATGTGTGGGAACAGCAGGACACGGTGGGGACAGGAATATTTGGGATCAGGGGTGTGTGGGATCAGGGATATGGTGGGGGCAGGGATGTGGGGGACAGGGATGTGTGGGGGACAGGGATATATGGGAACAGGAATGTGTGGGATCAGCAGGACACCATGGGGACAGGGATGTGTGGGACAGGGATATTTGGGATCAGGGATGTGTGGGATCAGCAGGACATGGTGGAGACAGGGATATTTGGGATCAGGGATGTCTGGGATCAGGAGGACACAGAGAAGACAGGGATATTTGGGATCAGGGATGTTTGGGATCAGCAGGACACGGTGGGGACAGGGATATGTGTGGACAGGGATATTTGGGATGTTTGGGATCAGCGGGACACCGTGGGGACAGGGATATGTGGAGACAGGGATATTTGGGATCAGGGATGTGTGGGATCAGCAGGACACCGTGGGGACAGGGATATGAGGGGACAGGGATATTTGGGATCAGGGATGTGTGGGATCAGCAGGACATGGTGGGAACAGGGATGTGTGGTATCAGGGATGTGTGGGATCAGCAGGGCACAGTGCGGACAGGGATATTTGGGATCAGGGGTGTGTGGGACGGGGATATGGTGGGGGCATGGATGTGGGGGCAGGCATGTGTGGGATCAGGGATGTTTGGGATCAGCAGGACACCATGGGGACAGGGACATGGGGGGACAGGGATGTGTGGGATCAGCAGGATACAGTGGGAACAGGGATATTTGGGATCAGGGATGTTTGGGATCAGCAGGACACGGTGGGGACAGGGATATGTGGAGACAGGGATATTTGGGATCAGGGATGTGTGGGATTAGCAGGACACGGTGGGGACAGGGATATGAGGGGACAGGGATATTTGGGATCAGGGATGTGTGGGATCAGCAGAACATGGAGGGGACAGGGATATCTGGGATCAGGGATATGAGTGATGAGGGATATGAGGGGACAGGGACGTGTGGGATCAGGGATGTGTGGGATCAGGGATGTTTGAGAACAGCAGGACATGGTGGGGACAGGGATGTGTGGGAGAGGGATGTGAGGGGACATGGATATTTGGGATCAGAGACGTGTGGGATCAGCAGGACACGGTGGGGACAGGGATATTTGGGATCAG
>NW_020927768.1:0-1969 GCF_003984885.1 Neopelma chrysocephalum | reverse complement strand
GGGATCAGGGATATGAGGGGAAAGGGATGTGTGGGATCAGGGATGTGTGGGATCAGCAGGACATGGATGGGACAGGGATATTTGGGATCAGGGATGTGTGGGATCAGCAGGACACGGTGGGAACAGGGATATTTGGGATAAGGGATGTGTGGGATCAGCAGGACATTGACGGGACAGGATATTTGGGATCAGGGATGTTTGGGATCAGCAGGACACGGAGGGGACAGGGATGTGTGGGATCAAGGCTATGTGGGATCAGGGATGTGTGGGATCAGCAGGACACAGTGGGGACAGGGATATGAGGGGACAGGGATATTTGGGATGAGGGATGTGTGGGATCAGCAGGACATGGTGGGAACAGGGATGTGTGGGATCAGCAGAACATGGAGGGGACAGGGATATCTGGGATCAGGGATATGAGTGATCAGGGATATGAGGGGACAGGGATGTGTGGGATCAGGGATGTGTGGGAACAGGGATGTTTGGGAACAGCAGGACATGGTGGGGACAGGGATGTGTGGGAGAGGGATGTGAGGGGACAGGGATATTTGGGATCAGGGATGTGTGGGATCAGCAGGATACAGTGGGAACAGGGATATTTGGAATCAGGGATATGTGGGATCAGCAGGACACGGTGGGGACAGGGATATTTGGGATCAGGGATCTGTGGGATCAGGGATATGAGGGGAAAGGGGTGTATGGGATCAGGGATGTGTGGGAACAGCAGGACATGGAGGGGACAGGGATATTTGGGATCAGGGATGTTTGGGATCACCAGGACACGGTGGGAACAGGGGGCACTTGGGAACAGGGATATGAGGGGACAGGGATGTGTGGGAACAGCAGGACACGGTGGGGACAGGAATATTTGGGATCAGGGGTGTGTGGGATCAGGGATATGGTGGGGGCAGGGATGTGGGGGACAGGGATGTGTGGGGGACAGGGATATATGGGAACAGGAATGTGTGGGATCAGCAGGACACCATGGGGACAGGGATGTGTGGGACAGGGATATTTGGGATCAGGGATGTGTGGGATCAGCAGGACATGGTGGAGACAGGGATATTTGGGATCAGGGATGTCTGGGATCAGGAGGACACAGAGAAGACAGGGATATTTGGGATCAGGGATGTTTGGGATCAGCAGGACACGGTGGGGACAGGGATATGTGTGGACAGGGATATTTGGGATGTTTGGGATCAGCGGGACACCGTGGGGACAGGGATATGTGGAGACAGGGATATTTGGGATCAGGGATGTGTGGGATCAGCAGGACACCGTGGGGACAGGGATATGAGGGGACAGGGATATTTGGGATCAGGGATGTGTGGGATCAGCAGGACATGGTGGGAACAGGGATGTGTGGTATCAGGGATGTGTGGGATCAGCAGGGCACAGTGCGGACAGGGATATTTGGGATCAGGGGTGTGTGGGACGGGGATATGGTGGGGGCATGGATGTGGGGGCAGGCATGTGTGGGATCAGGGATGTTTGGGATCAGCAGGACACCATGGGGACAGGGACATGGGGGGACAGGGATGTGTGGGATCAGCAGGATACAGTGGGAACAGGGATATTTGGGATCAGGGATGTTTGGGATCAGCAGGACACGGTGGGGACAGGGATATGTGGAGACAGGGATATTTGGGATCAGGGATGTGTGGGATTAGCAGGACACGGTGGGGACAGGGATATGAGGGGACAGGGATATTTGGGATCAGGGATGTGTGGGATCAGCAGAACATGGAGGGGACAGGGATATCTGGGATCAGGGATATGAGTGATGAGGGATATGAGGGGACAGGGACGTGTGGGATCAGGGATGTGTGGGATCAGGGATGTTTGAGAACAGCAGGACATGGTGGGGACAGGGATGTGTGGGAGAGGGATGTGAGGGGACATGGATATTTGGGATCAGAGACGTGTGGGATCAGCAGGACACGGTGGGGACAGGGATATTTGGGATCAG
>NW_020927767.1:0-416 GCF_003984885.1 Neopelma chrysocephalum | reverse complement strand
GTGTGGGATCAGCAGGACACGGTGGGGACAGGGATATTTGGGATCAGGGATGTGTGGGATCAGGGGTGTGTGGGGGACAGGGATATATGGGATAAGGGATGTGTGGGATCAGCAGGACACGGTGGGAACAGGGAGGTGTGGGAGAGGGATGTGAGGGGACAGGGATGTGTGGGATCAGGGATATGTGGGATCAGGGATGTGTGGGATCAGGGATATGAGGGGAAAGGGATGTATGGGATCAGGGATGTGTGGGATCAGCAGGACATGCATGGGACAGGGATATTTGGGATCAGGGATGTTTGGGATCAGGGATGTTTGGGATCAGGGATGTTTGAGATCAGCAGGACACGGTGGGGACAGGGATATGTGTGGACAGGGATATTTGGGATCAGGGATGTTTGGGATCAGCAGGACAC
>NW_020927766.1:0-416 GCF_003984885.1 Neopelma chrysocephalum | reverse complement strand
GTGTGGGATCAGCAGGACACGGTGGGGACAGGGATATTTGGGATCAGGGATGTGTGGGATCAGGGGTGTGTGGGGGACAGGGATATATGGGATAAGGGATGTGTGGGATCAGCAGGACACGGTGGGAACAGGGAGGTGTGGGAGAGGGATGTGAGGGGACAGGGATGTGTGGGATCAGGGATATGTGGGATCAGGGATGTGTGGGATCAGGGATATGAGGGGAAAGGGATGTATGGGATCAGGGATGTGTGGGATCAGCAGGACATGCATGGGACAGGGATATTTGGGATCAGGGATGTTTGGGATCAGGGATGTTTGGGATCAGGGATGTTTGAGATCAGCAGGACACGGTGGGGACAGGGATATGTGTGGACAGGGATATTTGGGATCAGGGATGTTTGGGATCAGCAGGACAC
>NW_020927765.1:0-353 GCF_003984885.1 Neopelma chrysocephalum | reverse complement strand
AACAAAATAAAATCTCTGGTAATTTCTAGTATTCTGCCTTTATTTTCTATAAGACCAAACACACACAAAACAAACACACACACAAATAAACCATGTAAAAGCAGCCATCAAAGAGCAAAAGCATAGTGGAAGAAGGAAGAACATGTGGCTGGCACCCCGGGGTAAACAAGTCTCCTTTGGGAAAATACTGAAAAAGTCAAAGTTTCAGGACAACAGCAGGAAATTTAACAACATCACATAACTGGTAAATCTAAGGTTTTGGACAAAGCTAAGTCTTTCTGTCAGGCAAAATGTATAATCCACCTCTAATTAGTTAGAGACACATTTTCATTAAAATTGGTAAGGAAGTACTT
>NW_020927764.1:0-352 GCF_003984885.1 Neopelma chrysocephalum | reverse complement strand
ACAAAATAAAATCTCTGGTAATTTCTAGTATTCTGCCTTTATTTTCCATAAGACCAAACACACACAAAACAAACACACACACAAATAAACCATGTAAAAGCAGCCATCAAAGAGCAAAAGCATAGTGGAAGAAGGAGGAACATGTGGCTGGCACCCCGGGGCAAACAAGTCTCCTTTGGGAAAACACTGAAAAAGTCAAAGTTTCAGGACAACAGCAGGAAATTTAACAACATCACATAACTGGTAAATCTAAGGTTTTGGACAAAGCTAAGTCTTTCTGTCAGGCAAAATGTATAATCCACCTTTAATTAGTTAGAGACACATTTTCATTAAAATTGGTAAGGAAGTACTT
>NW_020927763.1:0-425 GCF_003984885.1 Neopelma chrysocephalum | reverse complement strand
CTGTGATGAGCATTGAAAATATTTGTTGTTTGCTATGAAAGAGGTTAAAATATGCTAATCAGTTATCAGGTACAAAGAGAGGATATTGTGCCAGGTGGACAGATTGATGGGTTATAAAATGATTTGAAAACTGAAGGTCATATAGATGGCATACTGCAAATTAGACATTTAAGCAGATGGCATGGGTATTCACTAGTCCACCTGGCACAATATCCTCTCTTTGTACCTGATAACTGATTAGCATATTTTAACCTCTTTCATAGCAAACAACAAATATTTTCAATGCTCATCACAGCTTTTTCCCCATTCCTTCCCGTGTCTTTGTAATTACAGGAGGACAACATAATGAATTTGTCAGCATCAGATTCATTTTCATCTGACATTTTGCAAGAATCCATTGCTCTCAGCACTCAAATTTTTTGATA
>NW_020927762.1:0-665 GCF_003984885.1 Neopelma chrysocephalum | reverse complement strand
TGTGCTGGTTTAAAAGTTAACCAGCAAGGCAAAATGAACTCAATTCAAAAGAGAGATTTATAAGTCAGAATAACAATTTATTAAAATAATGCAATAAGTACAAGTATACAGACAGACAATTGGTTTTAACCCACAAAACCCAAATGTACAAACCCAGCACCCTGGGGTATGAACAAAAGTGGTGTACCTTGGCCCACCCCCCGAGTCCAAAGCAAAGGGAGAGGGGATAAAACCTGCTGGTGGGAGAGCTGCTGCAGTCTGGTCAGAAGTGGTGATTGCAGTCCAGTTGAGGGTGGTGGTCTCAGCCTGGTTGGGAGCAGCGGTGGTCTGCTGTCTTCCTCTGGGTCCCACGAGAGAGAGCTCCAAGGCTCTGAAACTCCCAGTTATATACTCTCCAGTTCAGGCGGGAGTGCTCAGTCCCTCCCTCAGAGTAGGGAATTCCATAAAAGGGCATGCGGATGCTCAGTCCCTCTTATCAGAGCGGGGAATTCCATATAAGGATATCAGAGCAGGGAATTCCATAAAAGGGTACAGGAACATCTTCCCACCTTGCAGGCCTCTACTGACAGCAGTTTTTGGGAAATGGCATGGAGGCTATAGAATACACAGTTTTGGGTTACACCCATCCAGGGATGAATTGGTCCCAGCCGTTCTAACCAGGACAT
>NW_020927761.1:0-5460 GCF_003984885.1 Neopelma chrysocephalum | reverse complement strand
ACACCCATCCAGGGATGAATTGGTCCCAGCCGTTCTAACCAGGACATTATCCACCCCTTATTCTATGCCATCCATGTCATGCCCAAATTAACCCCCTTAAAAACTATGTCTCTTTAAAACTATATACACATATGTACAATGAAACATTACGGACCATTCTCACTCAAAATTAGGTCCCCTTGTGGTACACAACGTGTCTCCCCATCTTTTTGCATTACCCACCAGGTGAAACCAGGTCCTTGAGCAAAAACAATCCCTCGGATGGGTTTGCCTTTGCTTGAGGTGGGACTAATCCAAACAGTCTTCCCTAACATACCTCTCATATGCACCACGGGGACTTTATCTCCATCTACAGTATGCAAAGGTTCTGATTGGGCAGGGCCAGCTCGATTAATGGAGCCTCGCGTGTTGACCAACCAGGTGGCCTTTGCTAAATGCAGCTCCCAGTGTTTGAGAGTCTCCCCACACAGTGCCTTCAGGGTGGTTTTCAGCAGTCCGTTGCACCGTTCAACTTTTCCAGCAGCTGGTGCATGGTAGGGGATATGATACACCCACTCAATGCCGTGCTCTCTGGCCCAGGTGTCTACGAGGCCATTCTTGAAATGGGTCCCATTATCAGACTCAATTCTCTCCGGGGTGCCGTGTCGCCACAGGACTTGTTTTTCAAGGCCCAGGATGGTATTCCGGGCAGTGGCAGGAGGTACGGGGTATGTTTCCAGCCATCCAGTACTTCCTTCTACCATGGTAAGTACGTAGCGCTTGCCCTGGCGGGTTTTGGGGAGCGTGATGTAGTCAACTTGCCAGGCTTCCCCATACCTGTACTTTGACCACCGTCCACCATACCATAGAGGCTTCACCCGCTTGGCCTGCTTGATGGCAGCACATGTCTCACAGTCATGGATGACCTGTGAGACAATGTCTTTGGTTAAGTCCACCCCTCGGTCTTGAGCCCATCTGTATGTTGCATCTCTCCCCTGGTGACCGGAGGCGTCATGGGCCCATCGAGCCAGAAATAATTCTCCTTTGTGTTGCCAATCCAGATCCACCTGAGAGACTTTAATCCTGGCAGCTCGGTCCGCCTGCTCGTTGTTGCGATGCTCCTCATTAGCCCGTTTCTTGCGTACGTGAGCGTCTACGTGACCGACCTTCACGCTCAGCTTCTCTACCCGGCCAGCGATGTCCTGCCACATCTCCGCCGCCCAGATGGGTTTCCCTTGGCGCTGCCAGTTGGCCTTTCTCCATCGCTCTAGCCATCCCCACAGAGCATTGGCCACCATCCATGAGTCAGTGTAGATATAGAGTCTTGGCCACTTCTCTCGTTCAGCTATATCCAAAGCCAACTGAACGGCTTTAAGCTCTGCGAACTGACTTGACCCACCTTGTCCTTCGGTTGCTTCTGCAACTCGCCGTGTGGGACTCCACACGGCTGCCTTCCATTTTCGGTTTGTCCCTACAATGCGGCAGGAGCCATCCGTGAAGAGCGCATATCGTCTTTCATCTGCTGGTAGCTTGTCATATGGTGGGGCCTCCTCAGCCCGTGTCACCTGCTCCTCTTCTTCTTCAGAGGATAGTCCGAAACTCTCACCTTCGGGCCAATTGGTGATAATTTCCAGAATCCCAGGGCGATTAGGATTCCCTATCCGGGTTCGTTGTGTGATCAGAGCGATCCACTTACTCCATGTGGCATCGGTGGCGTGATGTGTAGCAGGAACTCTCCCCTTGAACCTCCAGCCCAGCACTGGTAGTCGGGGTGCCAGGAGGAGCTGCGCTTCGGTGCCGATCACTTCTGAGGCAGCTCGAAGTCCTTCATAAGCAGCCAGGATCTCCTTCTCAGTTGGTGTATAGCTGGCTTCAGATCCTTTGTATCCCCGACTCCAGAATCCCAGCGGTCGTCCTCGGGTCTCCCCAGGCACTTTCTGCCAGAGGCTCCAAGAAGGGCCATTCTTCCCGGCTGCAGTGTAGAGCACGTTCTTCACGTCCTGTCCTGTCCTTACTGGCCCAAGGGCTACCGCATGGGCAATCTCCTGTTTGATTTGTTCAAAGGCCTGTTGTTGTTCAGGGCCCCACTGGAAATCATTTTTCTTCCGTGTCACAAGGTAGAGAGGGCTTACAATTTGACTGTACTCGGGGATATGCATCCTCCAAAAGCCCACAGCGCCTAGGAAAGCCTGTGTTTCCTTCTTGCTGGTTGGTGGGGACATGGCTGCTATTTTGTTAATTACCTCCGTTGGAATTAGGCGACGTCCATCTTGCCACTTCACTCCTAAGAACTGAATTTCCTGAGCAGGTCCCTTGACCTTACTTCGTTTAATGGCAAAACCAGCTCTTAGGAGGATCTGGATTATCTTCTCTCCTTTCTCGAAGACTTCCCCCGCTGTGTTCCCCCATACAATGATGTCATCAATGTACTGTAGATGTTCTGGAGCCTCGCCCTTTTCCAGTGCAGTCTGGATCAGTCCATGGCAAATGCTGGGACTGTGTTTCCACCCCTGAGGCAGTCGATTCCAGGTGTACTGCACACCTCTCCAAGTGAAAGCAAATTGTGGCCTGCACTCCGCTGCCAAAGGAATGGAGAAGAAGGCGTTGGCAATGTCAATGGTGGCATACCACTTGGCTGCCTTGGACTCCAGCTCATACTGGAGCTCCAGCATGTCCGGCACAGCAGCACTCAGGGGTGGTGTGACTTCATTGAGTCCACGGTAATCCACCGTCAGCCTCCACTCTCCGCTGGACTTACGCACTGGCCATATAGGGCTATTAAAGGGTGAGCGAGTCTTGCTGACCACCCCCTGGGTCTCCAGTTCACGGATCATCTTATGTATGGGAGTCACAGAGTCTCGGTCGGTGCGGTATTGCCGACGGTGCACTGTTGCTGTGGCTATCGGTACCAACTGTTCTTCAACCTTCAGCAGTCCCACAGCAGAGGGGTCCTCTGAGAGGCCAGGCAAGGTGTTCAACTGTCTAATTTCCTCTGCCTCCACAGTAGCTATGCCAAACGCCCAACGAAGTCCTTTTGGGTCTTTGAAATACCCACTCCTCAGGTAATCTATGCCAAGGATACACGGGGCCTCTGGACCAGTCACGATGGGGTGTCTGTGCCATTCCTTCCCAGTCAGGCTCACTTCAGCTTCCAGTACAGTCAGCTGTTGGGATCCCCCTGTCACCCCAGAAATAGAGATGGATTCTGCCCCTATGTATCTTGATGGCATCAAAGTACATTGTGCGCCGGTGTCAACTAAAGCCTTATATCTTTGTGGCTCTGATGTGCCAGGCCACCGAATCCACACTGTCCAATAGACTCGATTGTCCCTCTCCTCTACCTGGCTAGAGGCAGGGCACCCCTAGTCCTGGTCATGGTACTCGTTGCGCTCTTCTTATAAGTATGACCTGGAAGTCCCTTCAAGAGGATCAGACATATCATCATTCCTGGGCCGTCTGGAGTCTTGCCTACGAGAGACTGGAGCAGCATTCATCCTCGAAGAGTTCCTTGTGGTACTTGTCCCTCTTTTCAATTCACGTACCCGGGCTGCTAAGGAAGAGGTGGGTTTCCCATCCCACTTCCTCATATCTTCTCCGTGCTCTTGGAGGTAAAACCATAGATTGCCACGTGGAGTGTACCCTCTCTCCTTAGCTGGGGGACGCTGGCTCCTGATAGCAGAGACCCTTGTTTGTCCTGGCGAGGTATGGAAGATCCCTTCCTTAATTTCTTCTCTTAGCCTCTGGTGTCCTTCTTCAATCTTCTCTTCCAGGCTTCGGACATGTTCAGCCAGTTTGGTTTCCACCGATGAGACGTGGGCTCGTAATGGGGCGGTGACAGTGTCTTCATAAATCCTGAGTTTGCTGACCAATGCACCAACCTTGTCCTCTCCCTCCCTCCATTGCAGCGTTGCTAGGTAGCGGGAATACATTTCTGGCCCGAGTCGTGCAAACTTCAACCACATCTGGGATGTGCACTGTACACCATCTGGACTTTTAGGAAATCTTTCGTCCTCTGAGAAGATTATCTCCAGTACAGCCAATTCTCTCAAGCACCGGATACCTTGTTCCATCGTGTTCCACTGTCCTTGCTGTACGTGGAGGTCCTCCTTGCAAAGGTATCTCTCCCTTACACTGGACAACAGTCGCCGCCAGAGGCTGAGAGTTTCCTGCCTCCTTCCAATCCCCTGATCAATGACGACATCTCGAGACAGGGATCCCAGTTGTCTTGCTTCACTTCCATCTAGAATTGTGTCGTTAGCGGCGCCATCCCAGATTCGGAGCAGCCAGGTCAGGATGGACTCGTTCGCCTGCCGTGTGAACTCTCTCCGGAGCTCACGTAGCTCACCCAGGGATAGGGACCGAGTGATTATTTCTGGCTCTGTCTCCTCCGGTGGATGTGAAGGTCCTGCCTCTTCGTCATCATTTGCTATGCGAACTGATTTGGTCTTCGATTTCCTTTTCTGGACAGGGGCGACTGCTATTGGTTTCTGTTGTCCTTCTGGCTCCTCGATGGTTTGTGTGGGCATGGTGCCAGTTGATTTATTTCTTACTCCCTCCGACTCAGCTGTAGTTTGTGTGGACGTGGTGCCAGTTGATTTGCTCCTTCTCTCCTCCCCCTGGCAGTGCTGTACCATGTCAAGCAGTGCCCGGTAAGCAGTGGCCAGGGCCCAGCAGGTTGCTGTGAGCTGACCATCTCTGGAGCTGCCAGAGCATTTTTCCTTTACCAGTTTTATCATGCTGACAGGATCCTGCAGTTGTTCAGGGGTGAATTTCCAGATCATGGGAGGAGAAAACTTCTCCAAATACTGGCCGATGTCCTCCCACTTCCCGTGCCACTCAGCGTTATCCATTCCCAGGACAGGCGTCCAAACAGCCTCCCTAGAAGGCCCTGTTCTGACCCTAAGCATGGTGTAAACAGTACAGAGCAGACAGAGCAGCAGACAGAGCAACACTAACAATAACATTATGCCATCCTTAGCATCAAAAGGAAAATCAATATTTTCAAAAGCTGTTGTAGCAGGTCTGAAGGGGAAGAAGGAGGTGAGAGGCTGGAAACAATCATTCCCCACTGTTCCCCCAAAGGACTGGGTGCGATTTTTAATGAGGCCCCAGAGGTAGCAACCCAGACCAGGACAGGCAAACAGGACTGAATACACATTTACAATGAAACTCATTGCTTCTGATGTTACGATGGCATAAACATAGTATACCAATAAAGCAATTTGGATCCCTCTCCCTGGTCTTAAAGAGAGCATTAAAATAGGCAAATAGTTCCCCATCTGCGGAAATATGAACATGCCCAGATACAACACCCACGTGAATGCACCAAACAACATGTTGATCGGGGAGTTTCTGTATCCAAATACACAGATGCTTAAAATGAAATTGTGATTCTGACTTCTCTCTCTCTGCCCCAACGTTTGGGCGCCAAAAATGTGCTGGTTTAAAAGTTAACCAGCAAGGCAAAATGAACTCAATTCA
>NW_020927760.1:0-2594 GCF_003984885.1 Neopelma chrysocephalum | reverse complement strand
CCCCCCACCCCACTGCCCCCCACCATCCCAACCGGCGCCCCCCGCACCCTCAGCTCCCCATCCCTCCCCTGACCCCCCCCTCACGGCCTCGGGCGCCCTCTCCATTATTCTTTCCCAACCTCCTCAGCAGGACTCCGCACTTTAATCCCCCATAACGCCCCCAGCACCCCGCAAGCCCCCAGACCCCCCTCCCGGGCCGCACCAACCGCCGCTTCCGCCTCCACCGGCGCTTTGAATCGCGGCGCCACTTCCGCCCCCACGGCCCCGCCCGCGGCCCCGCCCCGCCGAGTTCCCGGGAACGCGGGTTCGAGTCCCGCCTCTGCTGGAAAAGGGAATGGGGGGGTGGCCTGGGTGGGGATCCCTCCTGGGCATCCCTGGAACACCCCCGCACAGAGAATCACTCTGAAAGTCGCCCCCCAAATATCCAGATGGTGTCCCTCACACCACCCCCGAAAACCACCCCCCCCAAGTACCCCCTTAGAACATCTGCACACAGCCCCCCTCAGACCCCCCCCAAAGCATCTCCCTATATATATATACATATATATGTATCCCCTAAAATATCTCCCTCAGGAGTCAGCTCCCCTTAATGTCCCCCCCAAAAGTCCCTCAAAGCATCTTCCTGTATCACCCCCAAATCCCTCCCTGTAGCACCTCCCTCTAGTGTCCTCCCCAAAAGTCCCCCCCCAAACCCTCCCTGTACCATCCCACCATAACGTGTGCCCCCTCCAAAAGTCTCCCCCAAAGCATCTGCCTCCCTCTGGGACAGGTCTCGAGCCCTTTTGGGGACCAGGGAGCCTCCAGGCGGGGGCGGGCGGTGGCTCATGGGGGTGATGAGCTTGGCAGACCTCAGAGGGGGGGTGGGAAGTGGCTCCGGGCATCCTGCCCCACATCCCGCTGCCCTATTCAGTGATGCCCGGGAAACCAGTGCTAATTGGCATCGGAGCTGGAACGAAGCCTGGATGTGACCGCAGCTTCGTTTTAGAGCCTGGGAAGAGAAGAAAAAAAGGGGGGGAGCTCCTTTGGGGTGGGGGTCCAGCTTCGAAAAATGCCCCCTTAAAAGAAAATCCCAACTTAATGGATGTCCAGAGCCCAAATAAGGTTTGCTGTCCTCTCTGCGGACAATCCAATGAGATTTAGGGCTCTGGACATCCATTAAGTTGGGATTTTCTTTTAAGGGGGCATTTTTCGAAGCTGGACCCCCACCCCAAAGGAGCTCCCCCCCTTTTTTTCTTCTCTTCCCAGGCTCTAAAACGAAGCTGCGGTCACATCCAGGCTTCGTTCCAGCTCCGATGCCAATTAGCACTGGTTTCCCGGGCATCACTGAATAGGGCAGCGGGATGTGGGGCAGGATGCCCGGAGCCACTTCCCACCCCCCCTCTGAGGTCTGCCAAGCTCATCACCCCCATGAGCCACCGCCCGCCCCCGCCTGGAGGCTCCCTGGTCCCCAAAAGGGCTCGAGACCTGTCCCAGAGGGAGGCAGATGCTTTGGGGGAGACTTTTGGAGGGGGCACACGTTATGGTGGGATGGTACAGGGAGGGTTTGGGGGGGGACTTTTGGGGAGGACACTAGAGGGAGGTGCTACAGGGAGGGATTTGGGGGTGATACAGGAAGATGCTTTGAGGGACTTTTGGGGGGGACATTAAGGGGAGCTGACTCCTGAGGGAGATATTTTAGGGGATACATATATATGTATATATATATAGGGAGATGCTTTGGGGGGGTCTGAGGGGGGCTGTGTGCAGATGTTCTAAGGGGGTACTTGGGGGGGTGGTTTTCGGGGGTGGTGTGAGGGACACCATCTGGATATTTGGGGGGCGACTTTCAGAGTGATTCTCTGTGCGGGGGTGTTCCAGGGATGCCCAGGAGGGATCCCCACCCAGGCCACCCCCCCATTCCCTTTTCCAGCAGAGGCGGGACTCGAACCCGCGTTCCCGGGAACTCGGCGGGGCGGGGCCGCGGGCGGGGCCGTGGGGGCGGAAGTGGCGCCGCGATTCAAAGCGCCGGTGGAGGCGGAAGCGGCGGTTGGTGCGGCCCGGGAGGGGGGTCTGGGGGCTTGCGGGGTGCTGGGGGCGTTATGGGGGATTAAAGTGCGGAGTCCTGCTGAGGAGGTTGGGAAAGAATAATGGAGAGGGCGCCCGAGGCCGTGAGGGGGGGGTCAGGGGAGGGATGGGGAGCTGAGGGTGCGGGGGGCGCCGGTTGGGATGGTGGGGGGCAGTGGGGTGGGGGGTAAAGGGGGGACTCGGCCACGGAGAACTGGGGGTCCTGAGGAGGCCGGAGCTGAAGGTGGGGTTGGATAACTGGGAGGGGGGCAGTGGGGAGAGAGGGTGCGGTGATGGGGGTGGTGCACAGGGGGTGTGTGAGGGAGGCACTCACCCCCGAAGGGCGGAGGGCCTGTGTGTGTGGGTGGGGTGCCCCGGGGCTGCAGGGCTGTGGGGGGCACTGGAGGTGCCCCGCGGCTGAGGGGATGGGGCAGGGGGCAGGTTGGGGTGCCCGGGTTGTTCCACCCTCACCTCCGCTTCCCCCTTCCCTTGCCCCGGTGCCCGCCTTCAGCTCCGGCCTCCTCAGGACCCCCAGTCCTCCGTGGCCGAGT
>NW_020927759.1:0-5326 GCF_003984885.1 Neopelma chrysocephalum | reverse complement strand
TTTCCCTCCTGCTGTGTCTCTCCTTTGTTTCCCGAGGTGCTTTCGCTGGCTGGCAGTGACTCCGACTCCTTCCCTCCCTGGGCTGTGGAGGTAGTTGGAAGCTGAGCAGCAGTTTCCACTCACCACGGGAAGTTCTTGTGTCCAGCATGGTCAGGATATGTGGGAGGCAAAGGTGATGGGCAGAGCTGTGTCCTGCTGGGAGCTCCGAGGTGGGGTTGGCATTGGGGGCTGAGCCCTCCTTTCCTCCCTGTGGGAAGGGATGTGCCCGGGGTTGAGGGATGGCCCTGGGTGGGCAGGAATGGTGACAGCAAGGATTTGGTGTGAAAGCACATCAAAGGCTTTTTGGCAGGGCCTGATGTGATAGGACAAGAGCAAAGAGTTTTAAACTAAAAGAGGGTTGATTTAGATTAGATTTAAGGAAGAAGCACTTTACAGTGAGGGTGGGGAGGCCCTGGCACAGGTTGCCCAGAGAAGCTGTGGCTGCCCCATCCTTGGAAGTGTCCAAAGCCAGGTTGGATGGGGCTTGGAGCAACCTGGGATAGTGGAAGGTGTCCCTGCCCATGGCAGGGTGGTGGAATGAGATGATCTTTTAGGTCCCTTCCAACCCAAACCCGTCCACAATTCTACAAAAAGGGTTCCTCAGGATGCTGTGGTTTCCACCAACAACTGGTTGTTCCTTGGGATTGTTCCTGTCCCCTCCTGGCTGGTGCCTCCAGGACAGGGGCTGAGCACTGCAGCCCATTACCCCCCCCTGCAGACAGGTACCCAGTGGGTCACCTGGGAGCGGGCAGGGTGTCAGTGGTGCTGTCTCCTGGCCAGGTGTGATCTGGCCAAACTGAACACCCTGCAGAGAGCAGGGGGATGCTCTGGAGACCCGGAGACACTGGGGTGGGAACGGTGCAGAGGGCTGGGCATTGTGGCAGCCGGTGCAAACCAATTCATGAACCAACCGGTGCTCCTGTCCACCTGACCCTGACATGAGGTGGCCAGCAGTGGCATGGACCTCAAACCAACCCTGTGGCATTTTGCACTGGACCATCACAGGCCACAGCACGGGAACCTCCCAGCCGTGTCCTTCCCTCCAAGTCGCCATTTTATTTTTTCTTAAACATTTATGTATAACCGTACACTAACCTATAAAAATTAGTTTAGGATGGCTGCCAAGAAAATCTCTGCGGTGCCTTGTGGGTAACTCCCTGTGAATTACCATAAAAGCTGTAGTGTGAGGCTGCGGTGGCAGTTGTGAGGATGCCAGTCATCGTGCTCTGTATTTAAAATTCAGATGAATGTGTGATGCCTCCGTGGCTGGATTGCAGCAGCTCAGAGCACTCCTGGTGTCCCTGCCCTGCGCGCTCTGCGCCCACTCTTGTTTCTTGACGCCGTCTTACGTTCTCCCGGCGTTTTGCCCGATTGTAAAAATGCAACAGGTAGCAAACCGTGGGCAAGCCACACTGGGAGGGAGAGTGGTTTCTGATAGCTTCCTCCCAGGAGGGACCAACCTCCTGCTTCCATTGAGCCGGCGGCAATATTTCACTTAAGGGAAAAGCCGCTCCGTGACCCTTCACCTCCACATCCTGCACAGCCACGGCCCGTTTCCGAGGGTGCTCCATTTCTGGGTGTGCTCCACGCCAGGACCCGAACTCTGCACGGGGGATGTCTCACTGCCACGCTGGAGAAGGCTGCAGTTCCCTCGCCGTTGAGCTGGTTGGGGTTGCTGTTTCTCTCTGTGCACTTGGAAATTTAAAGTGCTTCCCTTTCTCCGTTGCGCTGCTTTTCCCCTGGAGCTGTGAGCCAAGGTGACTGTGGGTCTCCAAAGCTGCTCTGCTCGGCGCGGTGCCTGGCAGAAGGTGGTGCTGATCTGCTGGGCATGATGGATCATTTCATTTAAATTTTTCTGAAATGTAATATTCATCTCGGTGTCACTGTCCCACCTTCATTATAGCTCACTGATAAACATCTCTAATCCGAGGGCGATCCGCACCCTGCCAGACACCGCCTGGGAATAATGAGCACATCTTTGGAGCCAGGAGAAGGCGTCTCGGGGATGTGTCCCTGCTCTCCTGGCCCTGGCCAATAAATAAAGCAAGAAGCAAATCTGTTTTTCCCGAGTGCGTTTGCATGTGGCTGTTTGGTTGAGGGCTCTGAAATGGTGGTGACTGGATATAACCTGGTGTCCTTGTTAGTATCCAACAGGGATTTCTGAATGCAACCCCTGCCCTGCCTGTGGCTGGGGGTTCAGGGCAGCACCCTGATGAAACCCCCCCACAATGGGCAGCTGGGCTGCCTTTTCCACACTGTGGTAAATCCCTGCCACTCTCCTGGGTGGATTTCAGCAGGAGGGGATGCAGCTTTCCCTTGGCTCTCCTGGGGTGCTGGGGTGCTGATGGCCTTGCCTGTGGCAAGCCGTGTGCCATGTACTGTTTTACCTTCTCCCTGCGAGTCCAGAGCAAGCACAGGAGCTGGCAGGACCCAACCCAGTCCCAGGAATGGTTCAGCCATCGGCAGCTCAGTGGGATCCCGGGGGCACAGGCTGATTTGGGACACGCAGCACAGCTACAGTGGCCTCTGCATCCCTGCCCTGCCAGCATCCTGGGAGCTTCCATTGGAGTGCTGCTCGTCTCGTTCCTCTCCTGCTTGGTTTTACACCGAGGAAGGGCTGCTGCTTCACAGAGCTCTGACTGTGGGAACTCAGGGTCTGCCATCCCCACCCAGCATGGCTGGGAGGATCAGTCCACCCCAAAGCCCTCCAAAGCAAAGGTGATGTCTGCTGTGCCTGGGATGGATTTTTTTTTCCTCTGTGCAGCAGTGAGAGATGGAGGCTGCTGGTCCCACATGGCACTGGGACTGCCCTGCTGCTGCAGGGGGAGTTTGTCCTTTGGGGAAGGAATCATCCTTTGGGGAACCAGCTCCTGATCATCTCCAGGGTTTTGACCTTCAGCATCAGAATCTAAACGTTGCAAATCCCCAGAAGCCTTGTACAGACCTGACCTCTTGTGCTGCTCTCCTGGAAAAGGTCTTTCCTCTCCCTGCACCTCCACTTGTGCCTCCGCTTCCTCCTGCGTTTGACCCAGAACAAGCTGAATTTTCCACTGGTTTGGGATTTCCTGCCACCTCTGTTCCTCTCTGGCATCCAGGCCCTGAGACTCGCAGCCTGTTTATGTCCTCTTGCAAAACTTGCCTGGAAGAGGAAAAATCCCTGAATTTGGAGTCTCTGAGCACCATCCATCCACATTGACTGGGAAAGCCCTGCACTCAGAGCCCTGAGGAGGACAGCTGAGCCAGATCCCTGCTAACTCTTCCCTTGGAAGGACTAGTTGCACCGTGCTGATGAGAAGCTTTATATTCTCCAGGAGCCCAAAGCACTGCTTGGTACCTTTAAAGGCTGAGGATGAACCCACAGTTGTGCTCTGAGTGGGGCTGGCGTGGGGCAGGACGAGCCACTGTCACTGTGTGTCCCGATTCCTTGGGAGAGGGGTGAGGAGGAAGCTCTGGTTGCCACTATCACGTTTCATCTCCTTGATTTTAGCAGACTGACCTGTCTAGAGCTGCAAGGTTGTGTTTCTGGCCCCCAGGGCTGCTCGTGGACTACGTGCCCCAAAGGCTGTGCTGCTGGTCCTGTAAGGGGATCCGGGTGCGGCTGTTTGGGTTCTGGGAAAGACCACAGACCTCCTGTGCTCTCTGCTCCCGAGCAGCAGGGTGGCAGCTTCCGTGCTTTATTCATTCATCCCTCTGCAAAGCAGCTTGAAAACCCCTGGGCTGAGCAGCTGCCCCAGTGGTTTGGGTGACACGAGCATCCCTTTGCTTCTGCTCCCGGTGGAGGTGACGCGGGGGACGTCACCCATCCGGCAGCACCGAGATGTGCTGATCTAAAAATAGGCGTAAGGTTGCTTTGAAAAGGGGAAAAGAAGGGAGGTGGGAGGAACTAAAGTGTTTCTAAGAAGTAAGAGAGGAAGGTGAATGAAATCCTTAATGGCTCTCGCAGCTAAGGCTTCTCATCCCAGCTGCCTCGGGAGGTGTAGGTGTGGGGGCTCTGATGGATGCCCACGTGGGTGCCATGGGCCTCTGGTGTGTGCCCAGCCTGGCAAGGAGCTGGATTTTGGGCTGGATGAGGAGTAGTGAGGAGGGGGTGAAGAGAGGACACACAGTTTTCATGCCTGGAGGTGGATTTTCAGCTGGCAGGGTCTTCCTGGTCCAGGTGTGACCCACCTTGGACATCGTCCCCAATGTCCTGCCTCGTCCTGTGCGTTAGTTACTGGGCTGTCCCCCCTTATCAGGGGTGGGTGATGAGGTTGGGTCTCTGCTCTGTGTCTGGGGGAGCTGGGGGATGGGACTGGTGAAAGGAGGGGGGGCAGTCAGGTCCTGTCTGCCCTGTCTGTGGGTTCCTCCTCAAAGGGGAGCTGGCTGGGTGCTCGAGTGCTTCCTGCTGCTGGAACAGCCTGTGCTGAGCACATTCTGATGGCTTGGGGAGGGAAACTGTGGGAAAAGTGCTTGCCCAGAGCCTTTCTGCCAAGCACTTCACAGAGGACTGTCCCCGAGGGGTCTGTGCCCTGGAGCCACTGTCCCCATGGTCTGTCTGGGTCAGCCCACGGAGCACATAGGCTTGGATTTCACTCTTCAAACCCTCCCAGAGCCAGGCTGTCATTAGGCTGCGTTGTCGTGTAACGGGATCTCCCAGCCCGATGCTTTGTTCTTGACTTACCCTTGACTTTTTCCCATGTCTTTGAGCGAGTTGTATCCCTTATCCATGCCTCCATTGCTCATCCTCCATCCTGCAGACAGATCCTCTCGAGGCAGAGCTGCCCAGCAGTGTCCTGGGCAGTGTGTGTCCCCTGAGAGCCTTGTTCTCCTGCAGGACACCTGAACCTTCTCATGAGGAACATTTATGGGTGGCTCAATTGCAGGGTTTTCTAGGAAGTATCAGAGGAGTCTGTGATGCTGCGCTCACGTCAGGCCCTTGGAACACTCTGCGGAGAGCTTTAATCTTAAAATAAAATCAAAGCAACGCTTTCAACTTGGGTTTTTCTTTGGAAGTCACTTTATTTTAAAACCAATTTTTTTTTTCTGAGTAGTCCTTTAGGAGGGAAAACCCCCCATATCGTGAAATCTTGCCTATGTAAATGATTGCTGGGCTTCAGCTTTTTGAAGTCACAAGATGGCTGTGCTGCTCCGTGCCCTCGTCAAAGTGCTGGCATCGCAGGGAGTCCTGTCTCTCTATCCCATTCCTTCTGTATGTGCATCTCCTGGCTCTGTTTGTAGGCTCTGGATGCAGATAATAGGAGCAGGAGAGTGTGGGACAGAGGTACCTTTGGTCATAGAATCCTAGAAT
>NW_020927758.1:0-5240 GCF_003984885.1 Neopelma chrysocephalum | reverse complement strand
TTTCCCTCCTGCTGTGTCTCTCCTTTGTTTCCCGAGGTGCTTTCGCTTGCTGGCAGTGACTCCGACTCTTTCCCTCCCTGGGCTGTGGAGGTAGTTGGAAGCTGAGCAGCAGTTTCCACTCACCACGGGAAGTTCTTGTGTCCAGCATGGTCAGGATATGTGGGAGGCAAAGGTGATGGGCAGAGCTGTGTCCTGCTGGGAGCTCCGAGGTGGGGTTGGCATTGGGGGCTGAGCCCTCCTTCCCTCCCTGTGGGAAGGGATGTGCCCGGGGTTGAGGGATGGCCCCGGGCGGGCAGGAATGGTGACGGCAAGGATTTGGTGTGAAAGCACATCAAAGGCTTTTTGGCAGGGCCTGATGTGATAGGACAAGAGCAAAGAGTTTTAAACTAAAAGAGGGATGATTTAGATTAGATTTAAGGAAGAAGCACTTTACAGTGAGGGTGGGGAGGCCCTGGCACAGGTTGCCCAGAGAAGCTGTGGCTGCCCCATCCTTGCAAGTGTCCAAAGCCAGGTTGGATGGGGCTTGGAGCAACCTGGGATACTGGAATGTGTCCCTGCCCATGGCAGGGTGGTGGAATGAGATGATCTTTTAGGTCCCTTCCAACCCAAACCTGTCCACAATTCTATGTAAAGGGTTTCTCAGGATGCTGTGGTTTCCACCAACAACTGGTTGTTCCTTGGGATTGTTCCTGTCCCCTCCTGGCTGGTGCCTCCAGGACAGGGGCTGAGCACTGCAGCCCATCACCCCCCCCTGCAGACAGGTACCCAGTGGTTACCTGGGAGGGGACAGGGTGTCAGTGGTGCTGTCTCCTGGCCAGGTGTGATCTGGCCAAACTGAACACCCTGCAGAGAGCAGGGGGATGCTCTGGAGACACTGGGGCAGGAACGGTGCAGAGGGCTGGGCATTGTGGCAGCCCGTGCAAACCAGTTCATGAACCAACCGGTGCTCCTGTCCACCTGGCCCTGACATGAGGTGGCCAGCAGTGGCATGGACCTCAAACCAACCCTGTGGCATTTTGCACTGGACCATCACAGGCCACAGCACGGGAACCTCCCAGCCGTGTCCTTCCCTCCAAGTCGCCATTTTATTTTTTCTTAAACATTTATGTATAACCGTACACTAACCTATAAAAATTAGTTTAGGATGGCTGCCAAGAAAATCTCTGTGGTGCCTTGTGGGTAACTCCCTGTGAATTACCATAAAAGCTGTAGTGTGAGGCTGCGGTGGCAGTTGTGAGGATGCCAGTCATCGTGCTCTGTATTTAAAATTCAGATGAATGTGTAATGCCTCCGTGGCTGGATTGCAGCAGCTCAGAGCACTCCTGGTGTCCCTGCCCTGCGCGCTCTGCGCCCACTCTTGTTTCTTGACGCCGTCTTACGTTCTCCCGGCGCTTTGCCCGATTGTAAAAATGCAACAGGTAGCAAACCGTGGGCAAGCCACGCTGGGAGGGAGAGTGGTTTCTGATAGCTTCCTCCCAGGAGGGACCAACCTCCTGCTTCCATTGAGCCGGCGGCAATATTTCACTTAAGGGAAAAGCCGCTCCGTGACCCTTCACCTCCACATCCTGCACGAGCCACGGCCCGTTTCCGAGGGCGCTCCATTTCTGGGTGTGCTCCACGCCAGGACCCGAACTCTGCACGGGGGATGTCTCACTGCCACGCTGGAGAAGGCTGCAGTTCCCTCGCCGTTGAGCTGGTTGGGGTTGCTGTTTCTCTCCGTGCCCTTGGAAATCCAAAGTGCTTCCCTTTCTCCGTTGTGCTGCTTTTCCCCTGGAGCTGTGAGCCAAGGTGACTGTGGGTCTCCAAAGCTGCTCCGCTCAGCTCGGTGCCTGGCAGAAGGTGGTGCTGATCTGCTGGGCATGATGGATCATTTCATTTAAATTTTTCTGAAATGTAATATTCATCTCGGTGTCACTGTCCCACCTTCATTATAGCTCACTGATAAACATCTCTAATCTGAGGGCGATCCGCACCCTGCCAGACACCGCCTGGGAATAATGAGCACATCTTTGGAGCCAGGAGAAGGCGTCTCGGGGATGTGTCCCTGCTCTCCCGGCCCTGGCCAATAAATAAAGCAAGAAGCAAATCTGTTTTTCCCGAGTGTGTTTGCATGTGGCTGTTTGGTTGAGGGCTCTGAAATGGTGGTGACTGGACATAACCTGGTGTCCTCGTTAGTATCCAACAGGGATTTCTGAATGCAACCCCTGTGGCTGGGGGTTCAGGGCAGCACCCTGATGAAACCCCCCCCACAGTGGGCAGCTGGGCTGCCTTTTCCACACTGTGGTAAATCCCTGCCACTCTCCTGGGTGGATTTCAGCAGGAGGGGATGCAGCTTTCCCTTGGCTCTCCTGGGGTGCTGGGGTGATGATGGCCCTGCCTGTGGCAAGACATGTGCCATGTACTGTTTTACCTTCTCCCTGCGAGTCCAGAGCAAGCGCAGGAGCTGGCAGGACCCAACCCAGTCCCAGGAATGGTTCAGCCATCGGCAGCTCAGTGGGATCCCGGGGGCACAGGCTGATTTGGGACACGCAGCACAGCTACAGTGGCCTCTGCATCCCTGCCCTGCCAGCATCCTGGGAGCTTCCATTGGAGTGCTGCTCGTCTCGTTCCTCTCCTGCTTGGTTTTACACCGAGGAAGGGCTGCTGCTTCTCAGAGCTCTGACTGTGGGAACTCAGGGTCTGCCATCCCCACCCAGCATGGCTGCGTGGATCAGTCCACCCCAAAGCCCTCCAAAGCAAAGGTGACGTCTGCTGTGCCTGGGATGGATTTTTTTTTCTTCTGTGCAGCAGTGGGAGATGGAGGCTGCTGGTCCCACATGGCATTGGGACTGCCCTGCTGCTGCAGGGAGAGTTTGTCCTTTGGGGAAGGAATCATCCTTTGGGGAACCAGCTCCTGATCATCTCCAGGGTTTTGACCTTCAGCATCAGAATCTAAACGTTGCAAATCCCCAGAAGCCTTGTACAGACCTGACCTCTTGTGCTGCTCTCCTGGAAAAGGTCTTTCCTCTCCCTGCACCTCCACTTGTGCCTCTGCTTCCTCCTGCTTGTGACCCAGAACAAGCTGAATTTTCCACTGGTTTGGGATTTCCTGCCACCTCTGTTCCTCTCTGGCATCCAGGCCCTGAGACTCGCAGCCTGTTTCTGTCCTCTTGCAAAACTTGCCTGGAAGAGGAAAAATCCCTGAATTTGGAGTCTCTGAGCACCATCCATCCACACTGACTGGGAAAGCCCTGCACTCAGAGCCCCGAGGAGGACAGCTGAGCCAGATCCCTGCTAACTCTTCCCTTGGAAGGACTAGTTGCACCGTGCTGATGAGAAGCTTTATATTCTTCAGGAGCCCAAAGCACAGCTTGGTACCTTTACAGGCTGAGGATGAACCCACAGTCGTGCTCTGAGTGGGGCAGGACGAGCCACTGTCACTGTGTGTCCCGATTCCTTGGGAGAGGGGTGAGGAGGAAGCTCTGGTTGCCACTATCACGTTTCATCTCCTTGATTTTAGCAGACTGACCTGTCTAGAGCTGCGAGGTTGTGTTTCTGGCCCCCAGGGCTGCTCGTGGACTACGTGCCCCAAAGGCTGTGCTGCTGGTCCTGTAAGGGGATCCGGGTGTGGCTGTTTGGGTTTTGGGAAAGACCACAGACCTCCTGTGCTCTCTGCTCCCGAGCAGCAGGATGGCAGCTTCCGTGCTTTATTCATTCATCCCTCTGCAAAGCAGCTTGAAAACCCCTGGGCTGAGCAGCTGCCCCAGTGGTTTGGGTAACACGAGCATCCCTTTGCTTCTCCTCCCGGTGGAGGTGACGCGGGGGACGTCACCCATCCGGCAGCACCGAGATGTGCTGATCTAAAAATAGGTGTAAGGTTGCTTTGAAAAGGGGAAAAGAAGGGAGGTGGGAGGAACTAAAGTGTTTCTAAGAAGTAAGAGAGAAAGGTGAGTGAAATCCTTAATGGCTCTCGCAGCTAAGGCTTCTCATCCCGGCTGCCTCGGGGGGTGTAGGTGTGGGGGGCTCTGATGGATGCCCACGTGGGTGCCATGGGCCTCTGGTGTGTGCCCAGCCTGGCAAGGAGCTGGATTTTGGGCTGGATGAGGAGTAGTGAGGAGGGGGTGAAGAGAGGACATACAATTTTCATGCCTGGAGGTGGATTTTCAGCTGGCAGGGTCTTCCTGGTCCAGGTGTGACCCACCTTGGACATCGTCCCCCATGTCCTGCCTCGTCCTGTGTGTTAGTTACTGGGCTGTCCCCCCTTATCAGGGGTGGGTGATGAGGTTGGGTCTCTGCTCTGTGTCTGGGGGAGCTGGGGGATGGGACTGGTGACAGGAGGGGGGGCAGTCAGGTCCTGTCTGCCCTGTCTGTGGGTGCCTCCTCAAAGGGGGGAGCTGGCTGTGTGCTTGAGTGCTTCCTGCTGCTGGAACAGCCTGTGCCGAGCACATTCTGATGGTTTGGGAAGGGAAACTGTGGGAAAAGTGCTTGCCCAGAGCCTTTCTGCCAAGCACTTCACAGAGGACTGTCCCTGAGGGGTCTGTGCCCTGGAGCCACTGTCCCCATGGTCTGTCTGGGTCAGCCCACGGAGCACATAGGCTTGGATTTCACTCTTCAAACCCTCCCAGAGCCAGGCTGTCATTAGGCTGCGTTGTTGTGTAACGGGATCTCCCAGCCCGATGCTTTGTTCTTGACTTACCCTTGACTTTTTCCCATGTCTTTGAGCGAGTTGTATCCCTTATCCATGCCTCCATTGCTCATCCTCCATCCTGCAGACAGATCCTCTCGAGGCAGAGCTGCCCAGCAGTGTCCTGGGCAGTGTGTGTCCCCTGAGAGCCTTGTTCTCCTGTGGGACATCTGAACCTTCTCATGAGGAACATTTATGGGTGGCTCAATTGCAGGGTTTTCTAGGAAGTATCAGAGGAGTCTGTGATGCTGCACTCACGTCAGGCCCTTGGAACACTCTGCGGAGAGCTTTAATCTTAAAATAAAATCAAAGCAACGCTTTCAACTTGGGTTTTTCTTTGGAAGTCACTTTATTTTAAAACCAATTTACCAATTTTTTTTTTTCTGAGTAGTCCTTTAGGAGGGAAAACCCCCCATATCGTGAAATCTTGCCTATGTAAATGATTGCTGGGCTTCAGCTTTTTGAAGTCACAAGATGGCTGTGCTGCTCCGTGCCTTGTCAAAGTGCTGGCATCGCAGGGAGTCCTGTCTCTCTGTCCCATTCCTTCTGTGTGTGCATTTCCTGGCTCTGTTTGTAG
>NW_020927757.1:0-308 GCF_003984885.1 Neopelma chrysocephalum | reverse complement strand
GCACTGGAAGGGAGAGGGTCAGCTGTCAGGATGAGCAGGGTTTGGGAAAGAGGAGGGGTTTAGGGAAGGGGAAAAGTTTCGGGGAAGGTCTGGGTGAGGAAGAGACAGAGACAATGGAGTGATTAATTTTCAGCAGGCCCTTCCCCTAAACTTTTCCCCTTCCCTAAACCCCTCCTCTTTCCCAAACCCTGCTCATCCTGACAGCTGACCCTCTCCCTTCCAGTGCTGACCCTCACTGTGGCAGACAAAGCTACCAAGGAGGCACTGGAAGGGAGAGGGTCAGCTGTCAGGATGAGCAGGGTTTGGGA
>NW_020927756.1:0-403 GCF_003984885.1 Neopelma chrysocephalum | reverse complement strand
TAGATGAAAAATTACTTGATGACAGTGGCCTTCTAAAACGCTACCGAAAGCAGGAGCTGTGAGCACATGTAGGAGTAGCAGAATATAGATAGCCTTTGGCTAACTGCTCATTGCTCCTGCTCTCGGTAGCGTTTTAGAAGGCCACTGTCATCAAGTAATTTTTCATCTAATTCACTGTATGTAATAGCTTCTTTAAGAGCTTGGAAATGATTTTATTTGCCCTTTTCCTCTGGACAAACAGCAGTTTCTTTTTCTTGGCCTAACATTCCATCGGGAAGACAAACCCAAGCCCTGTTCGGGGTGGTTTTGCTTCAAATTCCACATAATGCCAGTGCTAGCATCAGCCTGAGAGGAAGAGGGCAAATAAAATCATTTCCAAGCTCTTAAAGAAGCTATTACATAC
>NW_020927755.1:0-4736 GCF_003984885.1 Neopelma chrysocephalum | reverse complement strand
GTACTTGGCTGACTTAATGTATTCCTCTTTTTTGAGCTCCGTATAATGTTCACGTTAGAAATCAAGACATTAAAATTTTTGTTATCCTGCAGTTATCCCAACAGAGTGCTAGACATATTACAAATGACATGGAGTCCTGGAGTGCTTAGCTTCTAAACAGGCAATAGCCCAATTAAAACTGGGGAGTCAAAGTGACTGAGTCTGGAGATTACCCTATGTTTAGTTTATTAGAGGATTTATATGGGAAGATAGTCATGTGTTTGTGTGCATGGGTACATACATCTGCACACATACAAACACACATGTATGGTCTGGTCTGCTGCTCATGTATCCTCTGGGAAGACGTGTTTTCAGTGACTGTATAAGGGATAGGGCTGGAGCATCACAGTGTCTGGAATCACCAACAGCGTCACAGTTACAGGCACCAAGGGAGAAGGACCAGACAGTGAGATGACCTGACTGCATCACCTAAGTGCAATGTGAGGGCAGCCAAGGAGTCCCACATACATTGGGTGGTGCAGAGACAGAAATGGTTGTGTGTATGCAGCTCTGTGAGCTGTAAAAGAGAGCCCAGCGAGCAGTTTCTCTTCTGCAGACAGGGATATTCCCACTGTTCATGTTCATTTGCACCAAGCAGGTGTGATGAATATTTTACATCCCACACAGGTTCGTCCCATCTGCCCTTGGCAGTGTTTCCTGTGGTGCAGCATGTGTCTCTGGGCAGTTGCAGAAATGTACAGCAGTACATGTCCTCAGCAGCACTGCTGGGCTGATGGCTGCCTCCCAGGCAGACAGACTCCACAACTGTTCTTATTGCCACACTCTGATTTCATCTGCGAGGGAAAATAAGCTACATTTCCTCCTTGTGTTTTTTTTCTTGAGAAAAGCGACCTTGGTATATATAGTGTAGAGAACTCTGTTTGGAAAGACCTAAAAAAGGAGCATGTATATATTGAATGCTACTGCTAAAGTAAAGAGGACAAAGTAAAACTGCAATTTAGTGCATTTATCACAAATATAAACACAATATCTTGTCCATTAAGCTAACTAATCACTAGTTCTTGTAGAGGAAAGCTAAGATACCTTTATAGACATATGTATATGTAGCAGATGATTGAATGGAATCGTAGAATCATTTAGGTTGGAAAAGGCCATTAAGATCATCGAATCCAGCTGAGGTGTAATGTTGAGGTGTCTGCTTTAACCTGCCTCACATTTAACTCCAGGCAGGAGATAAGCACCAAGGCAGGTCTTCAGATAGGCAAAGCCACCCCTGCCCTTTGGAGAGGCAACAACAACCCGAAGATAACTTGCAGGTTAGGGAAACATACGCTTGACAGGTGTAAGTGCCTGCAGAGTTATTCTGTCCTGGAAAGTAGAACGAAAATGTTCATGAGGGACTGGATATTGTCCATATATCTCTGCATTTCCAGTAGGGTCCATGTTGCAAAAGAAAATGGTTTCAGGATTTCTTTCTGCTCTGACTGTAAAGAAACAGAGATCACTTCCTTATTTGGTACAGGCTTCCAGATATTTGGCCTGATCTTTTTTTTTGCTTTCACCTTTTGCTAACTGATATTCTTAAAAACAAACACATTACAAAGGAGCATAACACACTCAAAGCAATGGCTAAATGCATTAAAAGGATTAATTTAGAAATAAGCATGGAACAGTTGGATATGTGCCATATATTTGTGTAGGTACCATAAAATTGACTATAATGCTTGAACTTCTTTCCCATAGTCTTGGAATATCTTCTGTTTCATGTAAAATTTCATTTCACCTATCTTTAGTTAAAATGAGATACTAGAAGTTACTGAGTTTTAGGTGCATTTAAAAAAAATTGTTCTGTCTTCTTTCCCCTGCCCCAAAGGTGTTTTTAAATGTCATTTGTAGAAAGACTCCAGATTATTTACTGTATTCCCTCACCATGGCATATTCCTAAACTAGAATGCTCTGCTGATATAACTCTGTCTCTCCAAAATTACTGTTGCAATCCCAGGGGGTGAGAGTGTAAATATCATAAGTCTTCTTATGTAGATCCGTCAGCAGATGCATTCTGACCTGATGCGCAAGAGGGATTTTGTGGCATTGTAGTGGAACTTTCCCTGTTGATGAAAATTCCTGGCAAATGTGAGGTTGTTCCAGTGCAAAGCAAGGCTTGAAAATACAGATAGACTATGATTACTATTCTTACCTTAAACATTTCAAGACTGTGTGTCATATCTGCAAAAACCTCTCATATAGACATGCTGACAGAAAAGCATCACTTTCTTTATAATTGGAGTTCTTATTTGATCTTCAGTTCTTCATGTACAATTTCATATCCCCATTGCAGTCCGCTAATCAAATATGTGGGTCTCTAGCTGCTAAAATCTGTAACCACAATCCACATGGACTGCAATGGGGATATGAAATTGTACATGAAGAACTGAAGATCAAATAAGAACTCCAATTATAAAGAAAGTGATGCTTTTCTGTCAGCATGTCTATATGAGAGGTTTTTGCAGATATGACACACAGTCTTGAAATGTTTAAGGTAAGAATAGTAATCATAGTCTATCTGTATTTTCAAGCCTTGCTTTGCACTGGAACAACCTCACATTTGCCAGGAATTTTCATCAACAGGGAAAGTTCCACTACAATGCCACAAAATCCCTCTTGCGCATCAGGTCAGAATGCATCTGCTGACGGATCTACATAAGAAGACTTATGATATTTACACTCTCACCCCCTGGGATTGCAACAGTAATTTTGGAGAGACAGAGTTATATCAGCAGAGCATTCTAGTTTAGGAATATGCCATGGTGAGGGAATACAGTAAATAATCTGGAGTCTTTCTACAAATGACATTTAAAAACACCTTTGGGGCAGGGGAAAGAAGACAGAACAATTTTTTTTAAATGCACCTAAAACTCAGTAACTTCTAGTATCTCATTTTAACTAAAGATAGGTGAAATGAAATTTTACATGAAACAGAAGATATTCCAAGACTATGGGAAAGAAGTTCAAGCATTATAGTCAATTTTATGGTACCTACACAAATATATGGCACATATCCAACTGTTCCATGCTTATTTCTAAATTAATCCTTTTAATGCATTTAGCCATTGCTTTGAGTGTGTTATGCTCCTTTGTAATGTGTTTGTTTTTAAGAATATCAGTTAGCAAAAGGTGAAAGCAAAAAAAAAGATCAGGCCAAATATCTGGAAGCCTGTACCAAATAAGGAAGTGATCTCTGTTTCTTTACAGTCAGAGCAGAAAGAAATCCTGAAACCATTTTCTTTTGCAACATGGACCCTACTGGAAATGCAGAGATATATGGACAATATCCAGTCCCTCATGAACATTTTCGTTCTACTTTCCAGGACAGAATAACTCTGCAGGCACTTACACCTGTCAAGCGTATGTTTCCCTAACCTGCAAGTTATCTTCGGGTTGTTGTTGCCTCTCCAAAGGGCAGGGGTGGCTTTGCCTATCTGAAGACCTGCCTTGGTGCTTATCTCCTGCCTGGAGTTAAATGTGAGGCAGGTTAAAGCAGACACCTCAACATTACACCTCAGCTGGATTCGATGATCTTAATGGCCTTTTCCAACCTAAATGATTCTACGATTCCATTCAATCATCTGCTACATATACATATGTCTATAAAGGTATCTTAGCTTTCCTCTACAAGAACTAGTGATTAGTTAGCTTAATGGACAAGATATTGTGTTTATATTTGTGATAAATGCACTAAATTGCAGTTTTACTTTGTCCTCTTTACTTTAGCAGTAGCATTCAATATATACATGCTCCTTTTTTAGGTCTTTCCAAACAGAGTTCTCTACACTATATATACCAAGGTCGCTTTTCTCAAGAAAAAAAACACAAGGAGGAAATGTAGCTTATTTTCCCTCGCAGATGAAATCAGAGTGTGGCAATAAGAACAGTTGTGGAGTCTGTCTGCCTGGGAGGCAGCCATCAGCCCAGCAGTGCTGCTGAGGACATGTACTGCTGTACATTTCTGCAACTGCCCAGAGACACATGCTGCACCACAGGAAACACTGCCAAGGGCAGATGGGACGAACCTGTGTGGGATGTAAAATATTCATCACACCTGCTTGGTGCAAATGAACATGAACAGTGGGAATATCCCTGTCTGCAGAAGAGAAACTGCTCGCTGGGCTCTCTTTTACAGCTCACAGAGCTGCATACACACAACCATTTCTGTCTCTGCACCACCCAATGTATGTGGGACTCCTTGGCTGCCCTCACATTGCACTTAGGTGATGCAGTCAGGTCATCTCACTGTCTGGTCCTTCTCCCTTGGTGCCTGTAACTGTGACGCTGTTGGTGATTCCAGACACTGTGATGCTCCAGCCCTATCCCTTATACAGTCACTGAAAACACGTCTTCCCAGAGGATACATGAGCAGCAGACCAGACCATACATGTGTGTTTGTATGTGTGCAGATGTATGTACCCATGCACACAAACACATGACTATCTTCCCATATAAATCCTCTAATAAACTAAACATAGGGTAATCTCCAGACTCAGTCACTTTGACTCCCCAGTTTTAATTGGGCTATTGCCTGTTTAGAAGCTAAGCACTCCAGGACTCCATGTCATTTGTAATATGTCTAGCACTCTGTTGGGATAACTGCAGGATAACAAAAATTTTAATGTCTTGATTTCTAACGTGAACATTATACGGAGCTCAAAAAAGAGGAATACATTAAGTCAGCCAAGTAC
>NW_020927754.1:0-7019 GCF_003984885.1 Neopelma chrysocephalum | reverse complement strand
CTCTCCACTTCTTGTATCTTTCCCAATCCGACAATTGATCCTCCACATCTCCCCCTTCTTTATTTATCGACACAACGTTGGCGTTGATTGATTTCAGGAACAGCTGGCGGAAACAAACAAAAAGACAGGGCAAGCAGGTGCACAAAGCAAAAAGACCACCCACAGAAATCAGAGCCAAAATTAATATTTTTCTGAGCCAATTGGGGATTGATGGGAATTTAAGCCAATCGAAAAGTCCGTCCAATCCCTCACTATGGGATTGACGGATATCTTGGACCAAATTTTTTAATTTATCAATACTTTGGTGAATCGATTGAGCATGGTCCGAAAAATTCATGCAGCACATGCCTTCAAACTCTTGGCACCCGTGCCCGTGTGCCAAGAGTAGGAAGTCAATAGCTGCGCGATTTTGTAGGCTAACTTCTTTTAGTTTCTGTGTGTCTGCCAACAACCCCTCTATCGCCGTTGTCGTTGCGTTCGCTTCCTTCGTAAGCCAGCAACCGAGGTGGGTGAGAAGAGATAACGCGTGAGCGGTTCCAATTCCTGAGAATGGAAAGGAAGCCCAGAAATTTTTGATGCGTGGCCAAATGTAGATATGGGAATCGCAGTCCTCAGGGAATGGTAAAGGTGGTGGAACGGTAAAAGAGGGTGGAACAAGGAGAGGAGGTGTTTTGGGAGCCGGGGCGGCGAGAGGTGCTGGGGGTTTTGGAGGTGTGGAGCGAGGTTTTGGGAGGACTGGGCGTTCGTATAAGACAAACGTTCTTTTGGTTCTGCTAATTTTTGATAAGGGAGAATTTGGAGCCGAATCTTGTGGGGAGGAGGCTTGGTCTGGAAGTTGAAATTTGGCCGGATTGAAAAGGGCAAGTTTTCCCACTGTGCAAGGACCGCCCTCCGGATATGCAGGAATTCCCTGCCAAGCTCGGTCCCCGCACAGGAGGAAAAACCCTTGGGGGAGTTTTCTCCACCTCGGTATGGTTTCCGTGGTCACCGCAGTGATCACGGAGTGGTTGCACCACGAAGAAGGAAGCTCGCGATAGATGGGTTTGTTAGCAGAGACATTAAAGGGAGTAAACAATTTTGGTTCTGTGTAGCGGTGAAATAAAATGCAGGTGTTAGTAGGGACAGATCCAAGGAGGTCGATTTCTTGAGGAGGATCAAAAGAGAGGTGGGTGCGAGAGACAGCTTGAGCGAGAGTAGCGGAGGTGAAAGGGAGAGGGTCTGTAATTCGGGTTAGTGGTAAAAACGAATTCCAATCATTAACTGAAGAGATAGGGACACCTACAAGACAAGTTTGAAAGGGGTTGCCAGCGCCGGATTGGGCCAGACACAGAGTGTCTGTTCCCGTAGCTTTAGCCAACGTTACCCATAGATTTTCAGTGGGTTGTTGCATCCAATTCTTCAAAGGGAATGATGTGGAGATGCCAGTAAGTCTCAGGATGACGATGGAAAGGGTGGAGAGATAGATGGTCCACATGCCGTGTCTCGTTCTTGGTGTATCCTTATTCGTCTGGTTGGGACCCACTTTGGTCCTGTCTGTCCTGCAATACATGCGTACCCTTTCCCCCAAGTAATTAGGGAGAAAGGGCCCGTCCACGATTCTGTAATTGGGTCTTTATACATGATTTTTGCTTTTTGATTATTTATTGTATCTTCTGCTTTAAAATGTTTGTCTATTGGACTTCTGTCTATGTGAGTTTCTTGTTCCTCCATTAAATTTAAAAAATTTAATACATACATGACTTTTTCCAATCTTTCTTGAGGAGTTAGGCCAATACTCCCCCTTTTTTGTTTATTGAGTAGATTTTTGATGTTTTGGTGGGCTCGTTCTACTATACCTTGTCCTGTGGGGTTATGAGGAATTCCAGTGGTATGGTGAATTCCCCAGTCATCAAAAAACTTTTTCGTGTCTGCTGATACATAGGATGGTCCATTATCAGTTTTAATTTGTTTGGGGACTCCCATCCTAGCAAAAGCAGACAAGAAGTGTTTCTTGACATCTCTGCTTTTTTCCCCAGAATGCGCGGTGGCTACGACCATTTTTGAAAATGTGTCCACAGACACATGAACATATTTTAGTTTGCCAAATTCTGGTACGTGTGTAACATCAGATTGCCAGATTTCTAGCGCTGTCAGCCCCCTGGGATTTGTCCCCTCTGGAACCAGTGGGGCAATTTTTTGGCAATCAGGACACGTTTTTAGGATTTCTTTTGCTTGAGTCAATTTGAGGCCGAATTGTTTTTTCAGCGATCGCGCATTCTGGTGAAAAAATTCATGTGAAATTTTGGCTTGTTGGTACAAACTTGGGGTAACCACCATACCTGCCAGATGGTCAGCGATCTGGTTCCCCTCCGCCACAGGACCTGGTAGAGTAGTATGGGATCTCGTATGCACAATGTAATATCTGAATTCTCTGATTTCTATTAGGAATAATAATTTTTTCAACAGATTAGATAATTTTTCATTGGATACATCTCTCAAATATGAATTTTCGATCCTTTTGACGATGCCCACAACATAAGCCGAATCTGAGACGATATTAATAGGTTCTTTATCGAAAATTTGGAAGGCGCGAACAACTGCTGATAATTCTACAATTTGTGGGGAACCTTGTACCTTATGTATGTCTTGGTGCCAATTGTTCTTTTGTTTCCAAACAATCACCGCATTTCCGGTTCTCCCCGAGCCATCGGTAAAAATGGTTTTTGCATTTTTAATAGGTAGATCTGATTGCATAACTTTTAATTTCAATGGAATCGGGATTAGTCTTTGTAACAATGGGCACGCCGGGAGGTGAAACTTCACTTCTCCCGGGTAACCCCCGATGGCGATTTGAAAGTCTGTAGAATTTTGCAGCAGTTGTTCCAGATGTTCAGAAGTCAGTGGGAGGTAGATGTAATTTGGTTCCTCTCCACTAAGTTCTAAACACCTGGTGCGGCCTTTGAAGATTAATTTGCCAATCATCTCTGCTAATGTTATAATTGTTTTTGTAAATTGGTGGGGGAGGAACAACCACTCCCACAGACAGAAGTCTTTATTACCTGTCGTGAATTGTCCCAATACAGCTAGAGGTTGATGTTTTTCTCGGATGATGATTAATGAGGATGGCAGTCCCTCCATCCTACGGTTTGTTTGTCTCTCAGATATTTTTGTTTCGACGGTGGCAAGGGCTTTTCTGGCGTCAGATGTTAAAAATCTGGGGGAGGACAGATCTGCATCTCCTTTCAGAAGCTCGAACAGTGGGTGCAGATCACCGGTTGTGATCCCCAGTACAGGTCTGATCCAATTGATCGCTCCCAGTAGCTTTTGGAGGTCGTTTAAAGTTCGGACCTTTTTGTCAGTTTCAATTGATTGAGGTTTTATAGTTTTTGTGTTAATTTGGAGCCCGAGGTACCTCCAAGGTGCTTCTCTTTGTATCTTTTCAGGGGAAATTTCTAATCCTTTTGAATTTAGAGCCGCAATTGTAGCGTCCAATGTTTGTCTGACTGACAATTTAGTCTTCGCACAAATCAATACATCATCCATGTAATGGAAGATGATTGATTGTGGAAATTTTTTTCTGATTGGTTCCAACACCTTTGCCACGAACATCTGACAAAGTGTTGGAGAATTTTTCATCCCCTGAGGAAGCACTTTCCACTGGAACCTGCGATGGGGTTCACAAGCGTTGATGGCAGGGACTGAAAACGCGAATTTAGCCGAATCAGCCGGATTCAAGTATATATGGAAAAAACAGTCCTTAATGTCGATTACCACTAGGGGCCATTCAGCAGGGAGCATAGATGGAGAAGGCATTCCCTGCTGGAGGGCTCCCATTGGCTCGAGGACTTCATTAACTTTGCGCAGGTCCTGGAGAAATCTCCAGGAACCTGAGGACTTTTTGATTACAAACACTGGAGTGTTCCAGGGACTGGTGGAAGGCTCCAAGTGCCCTTTAGCCAATTCTTGATTAACCAGGTCATTTAGAATTTGCAGCTTTTGTTTGGGAAGGGGCCACTGATCTACCCAAACTGGTATTTCTGTTTTCCAGATCAGTTTGGGCAGCTGCACTTGTTCAGTGACCCCTCCTAAAAATTTTCTTCTGTCCCAAGTGTCAGTTGCCACTGTTCCATGGCATCTCTTCCCCATAATGTAACTGGTATATTAAGTACGTACGGTTGTAGAGTTGCAGATCTGCCCTCCGGCCCGTACACTGTTACCATTTCACGACTCCTGACAGGGTGTTGGACTCCTCCCACACCGCTGACCCTTGTGTCTGTCGTGTGAGCTGGCCAACTATGTGGCCAGTCCTTGGAGGCGATGATGGTGACGTCTGCTCCCGTGTCCAAAAGACCCTCCACCGTTACCCTCTGCGGGTGTCTAGACAAGGGGAAAAGAACGCGACACGTTAGTAGGGGTCGAGAGGCCCTCACTGAGGTTGCCCAATGGACTTCCGCCAGCGAGTCATCTCCCCGTTCTTCCTCCCACGACACCGCGCAGAGAAGATCGTCAGTGGGGATCATTTTGGCCACCGGGAAGCAGTCCTCCAGCTGTAAGGGTGGAAGGTGGACAGTTAGACAGATGGCGATGTTGGAGCTTGTCAGCCCTGTCAGGAGTGTGGGAGTCACAAAAATGCCCCTTGCCACAGCCGAAAGATGAGAGACTATTAAGTATATGGTGTTCGAATCTATTTCTGTAGATGGTGTAACTTTAATTATCTGCTCACATTGATTTAGGAAAGGTAATGGGTGGGTAACAGTAAGTGTTATCCACTTTAAGGGAGTACATTGGTTTTGAGGAGGGACAATTTCTGCCGGAGGTCTCCCGGTTACGGGGTGATCGGGCGCGGTGTTGGGCGCAAGATGGAGCGTAGCTGAGGGGTTGTTTGTGTCCTCGCGCCCCCCTGAGCGCTCTGCTCCCCGTTTCCCGAATGCTCGCAAGAGCATTGACGTAGGTCAGGTAGGGAGCTGAAAGTGACTTTTCTTTTCATTCCGGGAGATTTTCTGGGGGGAAGGGGCTCACCATTTATGTTGGTCACCGACCTACAGGCCGATGACCAGTGAAAACCTTTCCCGCACCTCCGGCAGAGGGATTTGGGTACATTAGACAGATTGGGTTCCGAGACAGTTTTGGGACAGTGTTTCTTGAAATGTCCTTTTTGTCCACAATTAAAACACGTTTGGGGCCCAGTGAAGGCAGCAGCCAATAGGCGTGCTTTATGGGAGTTAGAGCCAATGTTTTTACAAGCTTCGATCATCTCAACCAGAGAGGGATCCTTTAGCATCTTTAGTGCTTTCTGACAATCTTCGTTTGCTTTTTCAATTACCAATTTATTAAATAGAATCTCTTGGCTTTCTTTTTGATTGACTTGTCTTTTAATTGCTTCCTTTAATCTTGTAATGAAATCTATAAACGGTTCTTTGGGGCCTTGGTTAATGAGAGTGAAAGAGGGTGTCTGGACATATGCGTCCGCCACCCTCTTCACTGCTTCTAACGCCAATTCTTTAGTGATTTCTAAAAATTTGGGTTCAATTCTGGATTGATCCCCTCTGGTTGAGTAGCTCCCCTCACCATAGAGCATGTCTATGGCCTGCCTCACTGGGATTCCCCTTCTCTCCATTTTTTCGTTTACATAAGTCACGATTAATTTCTTCCACTCAGCCTCGAATACTGAGGACTGAATGGTTGTAAATAGACCATTAATAACTGCTCTGATGTCGTAAGGAATGAGAAGGTATGCTAGGAAGAAGGACTCCAGGAGACCGATCGTGTATGGCGCTCCCAAGCCATACTCGACCATAGCTTTTTTGATGTCTTTTAACATGGGATATGAGATCGGTCTCCATTCCGGAGCCTTTCCTTCCTCTAAAAATATCGGAAAAGCTTTTAGAAATTCAGTGTCATTGGCCTGAGCTGCTTCCTCCCTGAAAGGCTTCCAGATGTTAGGCATCTCACTGTGCCTTTCAGGGGAGCGCTGTGTATGGCCGGTGTCATTGTCTGGGTCGGTGTCGGTGTAGCGGCAGGCAGGGTAGGCCTTGGTGTTGTGGGCCCTATGGGCGCGGCCATGTTGCCGGAAACCGGCTTTGGCCTTTGGCCTAGCCCCGCCCCTCACCCCCCTTTCACCCCCGGAAGGTAACCTCTCAGGGGAGGAGGCGGAGCTGGAGGGAGTGGACGAACACGTGGGTGACTCAGGGGAGGGGTCTCTGACACGCGCAGGGGGCGGAGGAGGTGGTCTGGAGGGTGGTGCTACGAGGGCCCGCCCATTCCTTTCCCGCGCTGATGGTTCCCGCGGTGTTCTTTCCCGCCTCCGTCCCGCGCGTTTCCCGTCTCCCTCCTCCTCGCCGCCATTTTGTGTTCGTCGCGGTGGTGACTTCTCCCTCCCGCCATCTTGTGTATGCCGCTTTAAACGTGACGCAGTTGATTTTTCTTGTTTTGTAGGTGGCACATGGAGACTGCTGTTCTCGTTCATCATTTGGTGCTGTAGCACCATCAGAACTAGTCTCCAGGCAATGAGTGCTTTTTTTGCTTTTCGGTCCCCCTTTTCATTATCACGCCATAGGCTGTAACCAATTGCCTGCCACTCTTCGGCTGTGGTGTCATCAGTTAATTTATGGTTTTTATTGTCCAGCCATTTGGCGAGTGCCTTGGCGGATTTTTTATCCAGAGGGTGACCGTGTTCAATGATGAAGTCTTTAAGACGTCTATATACAAATTTCTGGGAGGTAGACAGTGTAAGTCCCATTTCGGTGTTATGGAAATCCTCCCTTTTCTGTTAAAAATGTGAGGGTGTTGGTATTGGGGTGGGTGTGGAATGTCCCCAGCTGCTCACCTTCTCCGGTGCGCCGACCCGTGCAGCTCTACAGCCCACAGTCGTCCGTCCAGCTGGGGGGACCGGCGGGACGATCACCTCTCCCGGCGATGTCTGAGCCCAAGTGGAGACGCAGGAGTTCTCTCAATATGAGAGACCTTCAACTGAGCCCCACGTTGGGCGCCACTTGCCACGGCCCGAGGGGAAAGGGAATTTGGGACGCGGCACTGCGAAT
>NW_020927753.1:0-574 GCF_003984885.1 Neopelma chrysocephalum | reverse complement strand
TGCCACGGCCCGAGGGGAAAGGGAATTTGGGACGCGGCACTGCGAATGAGGGTCAGGACACAGTTGAAGGTCGGTGAAGCAATGCCAGTTTATTAGGGGAAAACAAGGACTTAAATAGGATAGGTTTGAGGGGTGGACTCAGAACTGGGGAGGAGCATGGGATTGACAACCCAGGGAAAACAATGATTGGAGGGTAAGGGAGAGGTAGGTGTAACCTTGGAGTATCTAGGGGAAAGGGACCAATGGGAGCTCACTCTGCACTGCGGCAAACCTTAGCCAATCAGTAGCAGAGGAGCGGGAAAGCAGGGGAGAACAGGGGAATAAACAACTTAAGGCGGGAAAACCTGAGGGGGAAGAAGGGCTAACATGGAGGGTACATTAAAATTTCATAAAAACCAGTGACAAGCAAGGGTATAACATTGGAAACAGATAACACAGTATAACTGGGGAAAATAACAGTCAGTCCGTGATGTGGAGGTCCATCCGGCATATTCAAAGTTCACAGTCCATTCAATTTCCATACAGTTCTCTCCACTTCTTGTATCTTTCCCAATCCGACAATTGATCCTCCACA
>NW_020927752.1:0-3399 GCF_003984885.1 Neopelma chrysocephalum | reverse complement strand
TCTACATAACCCACACATACATAACCCCTGTCTCAAGCCCTTTTCCAGAAATCTTCATCTAACCCAGGCTAAGTGTCTGCATTTCACCTACTTTTATATAAATAGGAATAAATCTTGGTAAGTTGAGCTCTGGCAATGTTTAAAAGGATCTTTACAAAGGTTCTGAACGGCAAGACAACAGTCAGGAGATCATAAGCATCACTACTAAATCCTGGCTGAAAATGGCATATCCCAGCATTTAGGATTACAGAGGCAAAAACCCTTCTGATGACTGACTAAGGACAGAAAATAATGAAAAGTCAGTAACATGAGAATGAGATTTTTCCCCCTAAAGCACTTAGCTACATGAAAACAACTTGATCCCTCATTTAGCACTTACATCTAAAAGTAAAGTAAAATAGATAAGCTTTAGGACACCCTCTGATGCTCTTATAATTTATCAGGGAAGCCTGGTGGTCAGAAATCCTTCACTGTGGTGTTTTCCTAAGTCATTTGAAGAGTATCTGGTTATATTATTTGCTGTCCAGGACAAATGATGATATTTTTTGTTTACATTACTTCAAAGCAAAAAAAAACCCAGAAATCTCCACAGGCTTGCATACCAAGCCTCAGTTAAGCCTACCTAACATTGCAAGACTCTTCACAATGGTTTTCACAGAAGCTGGTCCGTATGCAGACAAAGCTTTCTGAGTGCATTTTCCCTGTCAGTCCTGTCTCTGATCACTGCCATAATATATCTGTATAGTACAACTGAGGATTACGTTACATCCATTTTTATCTCCTGCACGCTGGCAACAAACTTCATACAAAGTCTTCAGGGATCACAGAGTCTGATCAATTAAGCACTGATAGTATCTCATTACTATATATTCTTCTGATGTGTTCTGTACAATTTCTCTAATAGCTCTTGAATTAATTTTCCATTTTCTATGTTGCACTGCAGTAACTGAGAAAATACACAAGAATAAAACAGAGATGATTGTGCTTATGATTTGTGTTTAAATCCAGCAACACTGTTTAGCTCCAGTAGCCTAAAACCTGTCAGGAAAGAAAGCAATAACAAACCCTACCTATCAACTCTCTTTCTCTTACAGGAAATAATGTATCACTCTACATGCTTTAAAATAGAATTTTTTTTCAAAGCTAGGCCTAAACTCTGCTTATACTAATAGTCTTGACTTTCTTGGAAAGTAATATATAGGGTAGTAAAAAGTGTAAAATTTCAGGATTCACATTGCAGGTGTGCTTTATGATTATCCAGTGACACCAAGCACGCAGCTACAGTGAAGTTAGGAAAACAGAAGTGACTTCATCAAGCATAGTTCCAACCTTTAATTCTTTTTCTGCCTTTCCCATTAGCCAAACGCCTATACATAAGTTTAGACAGATATTTAATAAACACATATACAGTTTAAAAAGTATCACTTTGAAGTAAAGCTTGGCAATATTTGATTCAAAGAGCTGTCACGACAGAGACACTTCACTTGCGCACCGAACCATACAACTATAACCTTGCACTGCTTGCAGCTTAGTCACCCGACGTTCACATCTACCAGAGAGACCTGAGGCTTTCCTGGTGTACAGAACCCAAGTCCTCAGACACCTTAATGACATAAGTGATGGTGACTCTAGTGCTGTCATACAAGGAAGAGCTACAGATGTTTCTGCTGAGATTTGCTAGCAACATTAACCATCACGAGCACTAACAAACCCCACGGAAGATGAAAGCTCACTACTGTTCCTTTCCCTTCAACCCTTGGAGTAGTTCTGAATTCAACTTGAGAGATTAGGTGGGAGTGAAAGGTGAAATGCAATTTAATTTCTTCTCAGAGCAGTTTTCAGATGTAAACGATGTTTTCATTAGCTGAGAGGGGCTTTTTCTCACCCCTGCAGAGATGTAATCCTTCCTTATTCTTCATAAGACACATCTAGGCCCGTTCAAAGTTCAAAAGATGCTGGACAATCAGGTTTCTGCTTTCATTTGTCAAGAAGAGCAGTTCCAAAAGACTCTTCAGTGTCAGGTCAGAAAGAAAGCTTCCCCATTCACCAACCCAAAAGGGAGTGAAGCCTACTATGAAAGCAAGACACTACATTTACTCCAGTCACCACAACCGTTCTCACACTCTGGATGATCAGATCTTATAGGGTTGACATTGATCTCATTCTTATCTGTACTACACCAATGTAGCCGTGTCAACTGCAAAACAATTATCCCAGAGTGAGACAGAAGGACGTTTGGCCCCAAATGTATTCTATCTGACAACACCCACCTCTCAAATGCACAATGCTCTGGAATATAAGGGAAGAACCAACCACTTTAACTCAAATCCACTGAATTAAAGGGAGTAGTCCCAACAGACAAGTTGATGCTCCCTTTCTGACACCATTTCAGGAGCACTTTAGAGAAAAGAAAACAATGGTTCCACATGATAGCTGTGTGGAATCACATTTCAGAGTGAGATGAGTCTCTAGCAATTTATTCCTTACTTCCTATAAGTGCAGCATAGTATCAAAGGTTTTGTAAATTTATTTTTTGCATAGTAACACAGTTCTTCATATTTAAAGGCTCAAATTTTCTCTAAGCAGAAATCAAAGGTTAGAACAGAATTACACAAAAATCAAAAAAGTATGATGACGTGTCTAAATCTAATCTTAGTTCTATATCCCATTTATGCAAAACAATGTGAGAAACAAATGTCTTAGTCAATGAGACAGAACACTGATTTGTGTCTTCTTTGAGTGGTATCCCTTAGGAATTTAAAGAGGAACTCCTAAAAAATTGCTTGCTAATTCTTTTGTCATCCCCTCCTTCCCATCTCAGCTAGAATGAGTTACCCTTGTTTTAGTACATTTCTTTTTCCTCTCTTCTTGCAACAGATGTTGAACAGTAGTAAGACACAGGAGGAATATCAGCCACAAGGACTGTATATTTATGCAGAATTAAAGACCAGCACGTTGCTCATATGAATGATTCAATCCAAGAGATTTTTTAGAATCTTTTCTTCAACACTTAAGTAAGAAATAACAACAACAACAACAAAATTCTGAAACATACCACACTTGTGTTGAACTCCAGAAATGTTGTAGAAACTGTTGGAAAAGCACTTTTTGCCAATTTGTTTATCACAGGCTTCCATCCAAAACACAGCACCAGTCACCCACTTTCAGAACACAGGGACAAAGAGTCTCTAAGTACTGAGTATCCTCCTCCCAGTGAACCCAGTAACACCTGTGCCAGAAAGCTTCAGTGGCAGTTTCAGAAATTCTAGTCCTTAGCTATATATTGGAGGTACTTAAAGAAGCCTTCTCCATAGAATATAAGGTACCAACTGCCTTATGCTATATAGAAATTTACCTCCTACTATTTTTTATGCTAATATCAGAAAGGAGGGACTTTTT
>NW_020927751.1:0-538 GCF_003984885.1 Neopelma chrysocephalum | reverse complement strand
GCACAATTACTTTAATCACATATTATGAATATTTGCTGCTTCTCCCTGCCACCTCAATTCTTTGTCTCTGAAGCAGGGACAGTCACCACTGGTGCAACGGGCCATTACTTCTGTGTCCTCTAGACATTTTATGATTCAATGAATATGAATAATAAAGTACCTTATTCCTCCTATGTTCTCCAGTAAAGGTGATTTCAAGTGTGCCAGTGGTGACTGTCCCTGCTTCAGAGACAAAGAATTGAGGTGGCAGGGAGAAGCAGCAAATATTCATAATATGTGATTAAAGTAATTGTGCAGTGAATGGAAAAGGGCTTGAGACAGGGGTTATGTATGTGTGGGTTATGTAGATTATGAGATTTGTCCGAGCTGAGTGATGTGGGTTTCTCTGCTTCCTTTTCCATTCACTGCACAATTACTTTAATCACATATTATGAATATTTGCTGCTTCTCCCTGCCACCTCAATTCTTTGTCTCTGAAGCAGGGACAGTCACCACTGGCACACTTGAAATCACCTTTACTGGAGAACATAGGAGGAAT
>NW_020927750.1:0-3518 GCF_003984885.1 Neopelma chrysocephalum | reverse complement strand
TACCTCCTACTATTTTTTATGCTAATATCAGAAAGGAGGGACTTTTTGCTGTAGAGATAGTACTGAGGCCAAGAGCTTAGGAAAATTCATAAAGGGATTATGTGTTTATGTGGTCAATTAAAAAGTCCCTCCTTTCTGATATTAGCATAAAAAATAGTAGGAGGTAAATTTCTATATAGCATAAGGCAGTTGGTACCTTATATTCTATGGAGAAGGCTTCTTTAAGTACCTCCAATATATAGCTAAGGACTAGAATTTCTGAAACTGCCACTGAAGCTTTCTGGCACAGGTGTTACTGGGTTCACTGGGAGGAGGATACTCAGTACTTAGAGACTCTTTGTCCCTGTGTTCTGAAAGTGGGTGACTGGTGCTGTGTTTTGGATGGAAGCCTGTGATAAACAAATTGGCAAAAAGTGCTTTTCCAACAGTTTCTACAACATTTCTGGAGTTCAACACAAGTGTGGTATGTTTCAGAATTTTGTTGTTGTTGTTGTTATTTCTTACTTAAGTGTTGAAGAAAAGATTCTAAAAAATCTCTTGGATTGAATCATTCATATGAGCAACGTGCTGGTCTTTAATTCTGCATAAATATACAGTCCTTGTGGCTGATATTCCTCCTGTGTCTTACTACTGTTCAACATCTGTTGCAAGAAGAGAGGAAAAAGAAATGTACTAAAACAAGGGTAACTCATTCTAGCTGAGATGGGAAGGAGGGGATGACAAAAGAATTAGCAAGCAATTTTTTAGGAGTTCCTCTTTAAATTCCTAAGGGATACCACTCAAAGAAGACACAAATCAGTGTTCTGTCTCATTGACTAAGACATTTGTTTCTCACATTGTTTTGCATAAATGGGATATAGAACTAAGATTAGATTTAGACACGTCATCATACTTTTTTGATTTTTGTGTAATTCTGTTCTAACCTTTGATTTCTGCTTAGAGAAAATTTGAGCCTTTAAATATGAAGAACTGTGTTACTATGCAAAAAATAAATTTACAAAACCTTTGATACTATGCTGCACTTATAGGAAGTAAGGAATAAATTGCTAGAGACTCATCTCACTCTGAAATGTGATTCCACACAGCTATCATGTGGAACCATTGTTTTCTTTTCTCTAAAGTGCTCCTGAAATGGTGTCAGAAAGGGAGCATCAACTTGTCTGTTGGGACTACTCCCTTTAATTCAGTGGATTTGAGTTAAAGTGGTTGGTTCTTCCCTTATATTCCAGAGCATTGTGCATTTGAGAGGTGGGTGTTGTCAGATAGAATACATTTGGGGCCAAACGTCCTTCTGTCTCACTCTGGGATAATTGTTTTGCAGTTGACACGGCTACATTGGTGTAGTACAGATAAGAATGAGATCAATGTCAACCCTATAAGATCTGATCATCCAGAGTGTGAGAACGGTTGTGGTGACTGGAGTAAATGTAGTGTCTTGCTTTCATAGTAGGCTTCACTCCCTTTTGGGTTGGTGAATGGGGAAGCTTTCTTTCTGACCTGACACTGAAGAGTCTTTTGGAACTGCTCTTCTTGACAAATGAAAGCAGAAACCTGATTGTCCAGCATCTTTTGAACTTTGAACGGGCCTAGATGTGTCTTATGAAGAATAAGGAAGGATTACATCTCTGCAGGGGTGAGAAAAAGCCCCTCTCAGCTAATGAAAACATCGTTTACATCTGAAAACTGCTCTGAGAAGAAATTAAATTGCATTTCACCTTTCACTCCCACCTAATCTCTCAAGTTGAATTCAGAACTACTCCAAGGGTTGAAGGGAAAGGAACAGTAGTGAGCTTTCATCTTCCGTGGGGTTTGTTAGTGCTCGTGATGGTTAATGTTGCTAGCAAATCTCAGCAGAAACATCTGTAGCTCTTCCTTGTATGACAGCACTAGAGTCACCATCACTTATGTCATTAAGGTGTCTGAGGACTTGGGTTCTGTACACCAGGAAAGCCTCAGGTCTCTCTGGTAGATGTGAACGTCGGGTGACTAAGCTGCAAGCAGTGCAAGGTTATAGTTGTATGGTTCGGTGCGCAAGTGAAGTGTCTCTGTCGTGACAGCTCTTTGAATCAAATATTGCCAAGCTTTACTTCAAAGTGATACTTTTTAAACTGTATATGTGTTTATTAAATATCTGTCTAAACTTATGTATAGGCGTTTGGCTAATGGGAAAGGCAGAAAAAGAATTAAAGGTTGGAACTATGCTTGATGAAGTCACTTCTGTTTTCCTAACTTCACTGTAGCTGCGTGCTTGGTGTCACTGGATAATCATAAAGCACACCTGCAATGTGAATCCTGAAATTTTACACTTTTTACTACCCTATATATTACTTTCCAAGAAAGTCAAGACTATTAGTATAAGCAGAGTTTAGGCCTAGCTTTGAAAAAAAATTCTATTTTAAAGCATGTAGAGTGATACATTATTTCCTGTAAGAGAAAGAGAGTTGATAGGTAGGGTTTGTTATTGCTTTCTTTCCTGACAGGTTTTAGGCTACTGGAGCTAAACAGTGTTGCTGGATTTAAACACAAATCATAAGCACAATCATCTCTGTTTTATTCTTGTGTATTTTCTCAGTTACTGCAGTGCAACATAGAAAATGGAAAATTAATTCAAGAGCTATTAGAGAAATTGTACAGAACACATCAGAAGAATATATAGTAATGAGATACTATCAGTGCTTAATTGATCAGACTCTGTGATCCCTGAAGACTTTGTATGAAGTTTGTTGCCAGCGTGCAGGAGATAAAAATGGATGTAACGTAATCCTCAGTTGTACTATACAGATATATTATGGCAGTGATCAGAGACAGGACTGACAGGGAAAATGCACTCAGAAAGCTTTGTCTGCATACGGACCAGCTTCTGTGAAAACCATTGTGAAGAGTCTTGCAATGTTAGGTAGGTTTAACTGAGGCTTGGTATGCAAGCCTGTGGGGATTTCTGGGTTTTTTTTTGCTTTGAAGTAATGTAAACAAAAAATATCATCATTTGTCCTGGACAGCAAATAATATAACCAGATACTGTTCAAATGACTTAGGAAAACACCACAGTGAAGGATTTCTGACCACCAGGCTTCCCTGATAAATTATAAGAGCATCAGAGGGTGTCCTAAAGCTTATCTATTTTACTTTACTTTTAGATGTAAGTGCTAAATGAGGGATCAAGTTGTTTTCATGTAGCTAAGTGCTTTAGGGGGAAAAATCTCATTCTCATGTTACTGACTTTTCATTATTTTCTGTCCTTAGTCAGTCATCAGAAGGGTTTTTGCCTCTGTAATCCTAAATGCTGGGATATGCCATTTTCAGCCAGGATTTAGTAGTGATGCTTATGATCTCCTGACTGTTGTCTTGCCGTTCAGAACCTTTGTAAAGATCCTTTTAAACATTGCCAGAGCTCAACTTACCAAGATTTATTCCTATTTATATAAAAGTAGGTGAAATGCAGACACTTAGCCTGGGTTAGATGAAGATTTCTGGAAAAGGGCTTGAGACAGGGGTTATGTATGTGTGGGTTATGTAGA
>NW_020927749.1:0-2733 GCF_003984885.1 Neopelma chrysocephalum | reverse complement strand
GAATTGAGTTCATTTTGCCTTGCTGGTTAACTTTTAAACCAGCACATTTTTGGCGCCCAAACGTTGGGGCAGAGAGAGAGAAGTCAGAATCACAATTTCATTTTAAGCATCTGTGTATTTGGATACAGAAACTCCCCGATCAACATGTTGTTTGGTGCATTCACGTGGGTGTTTTATCTGAGCATGTTCATATTTCCGCAAATGGGGAACTATTTGCCTATTTTAATGCTCTCTTTAAGACCAGGGAGAGGGATCCAAATTGCTTTACTAGTATACTATGTTTATGTCATCATAACCTCAGAAGCAATGAGTTTCATTGTAAATGTGTATTCAGTCCTGTTTACCTGTCCTGGTTTAGGTTGCTACCTCTGGGGCCTCATTAAAAATTGCACCCAGCCCTTTGGGGGAACAGTGGGGAATGGTGGTTTCCAGCCTCTCACCTCCTTCTTTCCCTTCAGACCTGGTACAACAGTTTTTGAAAATATTGATTTTCCTTTTGATGCTAAGGACGGCATAATGTTATTGTTAGTGTTGCTCTGTCTGCTGCTCTGTCTGCTCTGTACTGTTTACACCATGCTTAGGGTCAGAACAGGGCCTTCTAGGGAGGCTGTTTGGACGCCTGTCCTGGGAATGGATAACGCTGAGTGGCACGGGAAGTGGGAGGACATCGGCCAGTATTTGGAGAAGTTTTCTCCTCCCATGATCTGGAAATTCACCCCTGAACAACTGCAGGATCCTGTCAGCATGATAAAACTGGTAAAGGAAAAATGCTCTGGCACCTCCAGAGATGGTCAGCTCACAGCAACCTGCTGGGCCCTGGCCACTGCTTACCGGGCACTGCTTGACATGGTACAGCACTGCCAGGGGGAGGAGAGAAGGAGCAAATCAACTGGCACCACGTCCACACAAACTACAGCTGAGTCGGAGGGAGTAAGAAATAAATCAACTGGCACCATGCCCACACAAACCATCGAGGAGCCAGAAGGACAACAGAAACCAATAGCAGTCGCCCCTGTCCAGAAAAGGAAATCGAAGACCAAATCAGTTCGCATAGCAAATGATGACGAAGAGGCAGGACCTTCACATCCACCGGAGGAGACAGAGCCAGAAATAATCACTCGGTCCCTATCCCTGGGTGAGCTACGTGAGCTCCGGAGAGAGTTCACACGGCAGGCGAACGAGTCCATCCTGACCTGGCTGCTCCGAATCTGGGATGCCGCCGCTAACGACACAATTCTAGATGGAAGTGAAGCAAGACAACTGGGATCCCTGTCTCGAGATGTCGTCATTGATCAGGGGATTGGAAGGAGGCAGGAAACTCTCAGCCTCTGGCGGCGACTGTTGTCCAGTGTAAGGGAGAGATACCTTTGCAAGGAGGACCTCCACGTACAGCAAGGACAGTGGAACACGATGGAACAAGGTATCCGGTGCTTGAGAGAATTGGCTGTACTGGAGATAATCTTTTCAGAGGACGAAAGATTTCCTAAAAGTCCAGATGGTGTACAGTGCACATCCCAGATGTGGTTGAAGTTTGCACGACTCGGGCCAGAAATGTATTCCCGCTACCTAGCAACGCTGCAATGGAGGGAGGGAGAGGACAAGGTTGGTGCATTGGTCAGCAAACTCAGGATTTATGAAGACACTGTCACCGCCCCATTACGAGCCCACATCTCATCGGTGGAAACCAAACTGGCTGAACATGTCCGAAGCCTGGAAGAGAAGATTGAAGAAGGACACCAGAGGCTAAGAGAAGAAATTAAGGAAGGGATCTTCCATACCTCGCCAGGACAAACAAGGGTCTCTGCTATCAGGAGCCAGCGTCCCCCAGCTAAGGAGAGAGGGTACACTCCACGTGGCAATCTATGGTTTTACCTCCAAGAGCACGGAGAAGATATGAGGAAGTGGGATGGGAAACCCACCTCTTCCTTAGCAGCCCGGGTACGTGAATTGAAAAGAGGGACAAGTACCACAAGGAACTCTTTGAGGATGAATGCTGCTCCAGTCTCTCGTAGGCAAAGACTCCAGACGGCCCAGGAATGATGATATGTCTGATCCTCTTGAAGGGACTTCCAGGTCATACTTACAAGAAGAGCGCAACGAGTACCATGACCAGGACTAGGGGTGCCCTGCCTCTAGCCAGGTAGAGGAGAGGGACAATCGAGTCTATTGGACAGTGTGGATTCGGTGGCCTGGCACATCAGAGCCACAAAGATATAAGGCTTTAGTTGACACCGGCGCACAATGTACTTTGATGCCATCAAGATACGTAGGGGCAGAATCCATCTCCATTTCTGGGGTGACAGGGGGATCCCAACAGCTGACTGTACTGGAAGCCGAAGTGAGCCTGACTGGGAAGGAATGGCACAGACACCCCATCGTGACTGGCCCAGAGGCCCCGTGTATCCTTGGCATAGATTACCTGAGGAGTGGGTATTTCAAAGACCCAAAAGGACTTCGTTGGGCGTTTGGCATAGCTACTGTGGAGGCAGAGGAAATTAGACAGTTGAACACCTTGCCTGGACTCTCAGAGGACCCCTCTGCTGTGGGACTGCTGAAGATTGAAGAACAATTGGTACCGATAGCCACAGCAACAGTGCACCGTCGGCAATACCGCACCGACCGAGACTCTGTGACTCCCATACATAAGATGATCCGTGAACTGGAGACCCAGGGGGTGGTCAGCAAGACTCGCTCACCCTTTAATAGCCCTATATGGCCAGTGCGTAAGTCCAG
>NW_020927748.1:0-2733 GCF_003984885.1 Neopelma chrysocephalum | reverse complement strand
GAATTGAGTTCATTTTGCCTTGCTGGTTAACTTTTAAACCAGCACATTTTTGGCGCCCAAACGTTGGGGCAGAGAGAGAGAAGTCAGAATCACAATTTCATTTTAAGCATCTGTGTATTTGGATACAGAAACTCCCCGATCAACATGTTGTTTGGTGCATTCACGTGGGTGTTTTATCTGAGCATGTTCATATTTCCGCAAATGGGGAACTATTTGCCTATTTTAATGCTCTCTTTAAGACCAGGGAGAGGGATCCAAATTGCTTTACTAGTATACTATGTTTATGTCATCATAACCTCAGAAGCAATGAGTTTCATTGTAAATGTGTATTCAGTCCTGTTTACCTGTCCTGGTTTAGGTTGCTACCTCTGGGGCCTCATTAAAAATTGCACCCAGCCCTTTGGGGGAACAGTGGGGAATGGTGGTTTCCAGCCTCTCACCTCCTTCTTTCCCTTCAGACCTGGTACAACAGTTTTTGAAAATATTGATTTTCCTTTTGATGCTAAGGACGGCATAATGTTATTGTTAGTGTTGCTCTGTCTGCTGCTCTGTCTGCTCTGTACTGTTTACACCATGCTTAGGGTCAGAACAGGGCCTTCTAGGGAGGCTGTTTGGACGCCTGTCCTGGGAATGGATAACGCTGAGTGGCACGGGAAGTGGGAGGACATCGGCCAGTATTTGGAGAAGTTTTCTCCTCCCATGATCTGGAAATTCACCCCTGAACAACTGCAGGATCCTGTCAGCATGATAAAACTGGTAAAGGAAAAATGCTCTGGCACCTCCAGAGATGGTCAGCTCACAGCAACCTGCTGGGCCCTGGCCACTGCTTACCGGGCACTGCTTGACATGGTACAGCACTGCCAGGGGGAGGAGAGAAGGAGCAAATCAACTGGCACCACGTCCACACAAACTACAGCTGAGTCGGAGGGAGTAAGAAATAAATCAACTGGCACCATGCCCACACAAACCATCGAGGAGCCAGAAGGACAACAGAAACCAATAGCAGTCGCCCCTGTCCAGAAAAGGAAATCGAAGACCAAATCAGTTCGCATAGCAAATGATGACGAAGAGGCAGGACCTTCACATCCACCGGAGGAGACAGAGCCAGAAATAATCACTCGGTCCCTATCCCTGGGTGAGCTACGTGAGCTCCGGAGAGAGTTCACACGGCAGGCGAACGAGTCCATCCTGACCTGGCTGCTCCGAATCTGGGATGCCGCCGCTAACGACACAATTCTAGATGGAAGTGAAGCAAGACAACTGGGATCCCTGTCTCGAGATGTCGTCATTGATCAGGGGATTGGAAGGAGGCAGGAAACTCTCAGCCTCTGGCGGCGACTGTTGTCCAGTGTAAGGGAGAGATACCTTTGCAAGGAGGACCTCCACGTACAGCAAGGACAGTGGAACACGATGGAACAAGGTATCCGGTGCTTGAGAGAATTGGCTGTACTGGAGATAATCTTTTCAGAGGACGAAAGATTTCCTAAAAGTCCAGATGGTGTACAGTGCACATCCCAGATGTGGTTGAAGTTTGCACGACTCGGGCCAGAAATGTATTCCCGCTACCTAGCAACGCTGCAATGGAGGGAGGGAGAGGACAAGGTTGGTGCATTGGTCAGCAAACTCAGGATTTATGAAGACACTGTCACCGCCCCATTACGAGCCCACATCTCATCGGTGGAAACCAAACTGGCTGAACATGTCCGAAGCCTGGAAGAGAAGATTGAAGAAGGACACCAGAGGCTAAGAGAAGAAATTAAGGAAGGGATCTTCCATACCTCGCCAGGACAAACAAGGGTCTCTGCTATCAGGAGCCAGCGTCCCCCAGCTAAGGAGAGAGGGTACACTCCACGTGGCAATCTATGGTTTTACCTCCAAGAGCACGGAGAAGATATGAGGAAGTGGGATGGGAAACCCACCTCTTCCTTAGCAGCCCGGGTACGTGAATTGAAAAGAGGGACAAGTACCACAAGGAACTCTTTGAGGATGAATGCTGCTCCAGTCTCTCGTAGGCAAAGACTCCAGACGGCCCAGGAATGATGATATGTCTGATCCTCTTGAAGGGACTTCCAGGTCATACTTACAAGAAGAGCGCAACGAGTACCATGACCAGGACTAGGGGTGCCCTGCCTCTAGCCAGGTAGAGGAGAGGGACAATCGAGTCTATTGGACAGTGTGGATTCGGTGGCCTGGCACATCAGAGCCACAAAGATATAAGGCTTTAGTTGACACCGGCGCACAATGTACTTTGATGCCATCAAGATACGTAGGGGCAGAATCCATCTCCATTTCTGGGGTGACAGGGGGATCCCAACAGCTGACTGTACTGGAAGCCGAAGTGAGCCTGACTGGGAAGGAATGGCACAGACACCCCATCGTGACTGGCCCAGAGGCCCCGTGTATCCTTGGCATAGATTACCTGAGGAGTGGGTATTTCAAAGACCCAAAAGGACTTCGTTGGGCGTTTGGCATAGCTACTGTGGAGGCAGAGGAAATTAGACAGTTGAACACCTTGCCTGGACTCTCAGAGGACCCCTCTGCTGTGGGACTGCTGAAGATTGAAGAACAATTGGTACCGATAGCCACAGCAACAGTGCACCGTCGGCAATACCGCACCGACCGAGACTCTGTGACTCCCATACATAAGATGATCCGTGAACTGGAGACCCAGGGGGTGGTCAGCAAGACTCGCTCACCCTTTAATAGCCCTATATGGCCAGTGCGTAAGTCCAG
>NW_020927747.1:0-3392 GCF_003984885.1 Neopelma chrysocephalum | reverse complement strand
ACTCGCTCACCCTTTAATAGCCCTATATGGCCAGTGCGTAAGTCCAGTGGAGAGTGGAGGCTGACGGTGGATTACCGTGGACTCAATGAAGTCACACCACCCCTGAGTGCTGCTGTGCCGGATATGCTGGAGCTCCAGTACGAGCTGGAGTCCAAGGCAGCCAAGTGGTATGCCACCATTGACATTGCCAACGCCTTCTTCTCCATTCCTTTGGCAGCGGAGTGCAGGCCACAATTTGCTTTCACTTGGAGAGGTGTGCAGTACACCTGGAATCGACTGCCTCAGGGCTGGAAACACAGTCCCAGCATTTGCCATGGACTGATCCAGACTGCACTGGAAAAGGGCGAGGCTCCAGAACATCTACAGCACATTGATGACATCATTGTATGGGGGAACACAGTGGGGGAAGTCTTCGAGAAAGGAGAGAAGATAATCCAGATCCTCCTAAGAGCTGGTTTTGCCATTAAACGAAGTAAGGTCAAGGGATCTGCTCAGGAAATTCAGTTCTTAGGAGTGAAGTGGCAAGATGGACGTCGCCTAATTCCAACGGAGGTAATTAACAAAATAGCAGCCATGTCCCCACCAACCAGCAAGAAGGAAACACAGGCTTTCCTAGGCGCTGTGGGCTTTTGGAGGATGCATATCCCCGAGTACAGTCAAATTGTAAGCCCTCTCTACCTTGTGACACGGAAGAAAAATGATTTCCAGTGGGGCCCTGAACAACAACAGGCCTTTGAACAAATCAAACAGGAGATTGCCCATGCGGTAGCCCTTGGGCCAGTAAGGACAGGACAGGACGTGAAGAACGTGCTCTACACTGCAGCCGGGAAGAATGGCCCTTCTTGGAGCCTCTGGCAGAAAGTGCCTGGGGAGACCCGAGGACGACCGCTGGGATTCTGGAGTCGGGGATACAAAGGATCTGAAGCCAGCTATACACCAACTGAGAAAGAGATCCTGGCTGCTTATGAAGGACTTCGAGCTGCCTCAGAAGTGATCGGCACCGAAGCGCAGCTCCTCCTGGCACCCCGACTACCAGTGCTGGGCTGGATGTTCAAGGGGAGAGTTCCTGCTACACATCACGCCACCGATGCCACATGGAGTAAGTGGATTGCTCTGATCACACAACGAACCCGGATAGGGAATCCTAATCGCCCTGGGATTCTGGAAATTATCACCAATTGGCCCGAAGGTGAGAGTTTCGGACTATCCTCTGAAGAAGAAGAGGAGCAGGTGACACGGGCTGAGGAGGCCCCACCATATGACAAGCTACCAGCAGATGAAAGACGATATGCGCTCTTCACGGATGGCTCCTGCCGCATTGTAGGGACAAACCGAAAATGGAAGGCAGCCGTGTGGAGTCCCACACGGCGAGTTGCAGAAGCAATCGAAGGACAAGGTGGGTCAAGTCAGTTCGCAGAGCTTAAAGCCGTTCAGTTGGCTTTAGATATAGCTGAACGAGAGAAGTGGCCAAGACTCTATATCTACACTGACTCATGGATGGTGGCCAATGCTCTGTGGGGATGGCTAGAGCGATGGAAAAAGGCCAACTGGCAGCGCCAAGGGAAACCCATCTGGGCGGCGGAGATGTGGCAGGACATCGCTGGCCGGGTAGAGAAGCTGAGTGTGAAGGTTGGTCATGTAGACGCTCACGTACGCAAGAAACAGGCTAATGAGGAGCATCGCAACAACGAGCAGGCGGACCGAGCTGCCAGGATTAAAGTCTCTCAGGTGGATCTGGATTGGCAACACAAAGGAGAATTATTTCTGGCTCGATGGGCCCATGACGCCTCCGGTCACCAGGGGAGAGATGCAACATACAGATGGGCTCAGGACCGAGGGGTGGACTTAACCAAGGACATTGTCTCACAGGTCATCCATGACTGTGAGACATGTGCTGCCATCAAGCAGGCCAAGCGGGTGAAGCCTCTATGGTATGGTGGACGGTGGTCAAAGTACAGGTATGGGGAAGCCTGGCAAGTTGACTACATCACGCTCCCCAAAACCCGCCAGGGCAAGCGCTACGTACTTACCATGGTAGAAGGAAGTACTGGATGGCTGGAGACATACCCCGTACCTCATGCCACTGCCCGGAATACCATCCTGGGCCTTGAAAAACAAGTCCTGTGGCGACACGGCACCCCAGAGAGAATTGAGTCTGATAATGGGACCCATTTCAAGAATGGCCTCGTAGACACCTGGGCCAGAGAGCACGGCATTGAGTGGGTGTATCATATCCCCTACCATGCACCAGCTGCTGGAAAAGTTGAACGGTGCAACGGACTGCTGAAAACCACCCTGAAGGCACTGTGTGGGGAGACTCTCAAACACTGGGAGCTGCATTTAGCAAAGGCCACCTGGTTGGTCAACACGCGAGGCTCCATTAATCGAGCTGGCCCTGCCCAATCAGAACCTTTGCATACTGTAGATGGAGATAAAGTCCCCGTGGTGCATATGAGAGGTATGTTAGGGAAGACTGTTTGGATTAGTCCCACCTCAAGCAAAGGCAAACCCATCCGAGGGATTGTTTTTGCTCAAGGACCTGGTTTCACCTGGTGGGTAATGCAAAAAGATGGGGAGACACGTTGTGTACCACAAGGGGACCTAATTTTGAGTGAGAATGGTCCGTAATGTTTCATTGTACATATGTGTATATAGTTTTAAAGAGACATAGTTTTTAAGGGGGTTAATTTGGGCATGACATGGATGGCATAGAATAAGGGGTGGATAATGTCCTGGTTAGAACGGCTGGGACCAATTCATCCCTGGATGGGTGTAACCCAAAACTGTGTATTCTATAGCCTCCATGCCATTTCCCAAAAACTGCTGTCAGTAGAGGCCTGCAAGGTGGGAAGATGTTCCTGTACCCTTTTGTGGAATTCCCCGCTCTGATATCCTTATATGGAATTCCCCGCTCTGATAAGAGGGACTGAGCATCCACATGCCCTTTTATGGAATTCCCTACTCTGAGGGAGGGACTGAGCACTCCCGCCTGAACTGGAGAGTATATAACTGGGAGTTTCAGAGCCTTGGGGCTCTCTCTCGTGGGACCCAGAGGAAGACAGCAGACCACCGCTGCTCCCAACCAGGCTGAGACCACCACCCTCGACTGGACTGCAATCACCACTTCTGACCAGACTGCAGCAGCTCTCCCACCAGCAGGTTTATTCCCTCTCCCTTTGCTTTGGACTCGGGGGGTGGGCCAAGGTACACCACTTTTGTTCATACCCCAGGGTGCTGGGTTTGTACATTTGGGTTTTGTGGATTAAAACCAATTGTCTGTCTGTATAATTGTACTTATTGCATTATTTTAATAAATTGTTATTCTGACTTATAAATCTCTCTTTTGAATTGAGTTCATTTTGCCTTGCTGGTTAACTTTTAAACCAGCACAT
>NW_020927746.1:0-712 GCF_003984885.1 Neopelma chrysocephalum | reverse complement strand
TGTTTATGTGATTTTGCCCTCTTTATATTTTAGTTTTTTAATCATGTGTCCTGGTTAGAACGGCTGGGACCAATTCATCCCTGGATGGGTGTAACCCAAAACTGTGTATTCTATAGCCTCCATGCCATTTCCCAAAAACTGCTGTCAGTAGAGGCCTGCAAGGTGGGAAGATGTTCCTGTACCCTTTTATGGAATTCCCCGCTCTGATATCCTTATATGGAATTCCCCGCTCTGATAAGAGGGACTGAGCATCCACATGCCCTTTTATGGAATTCCCTACTCTGAGGGAGGGACTGAGCACTCCCGCCTGAACTGGAGAGTATATAACTGGGAGTTTCAGAGCCTTGGCTCTCTCTCTCTCGTGGGACCCAGAGGAAGACAGCAGACCACCGCTGCTCCCAACCAGGCTGAGACCACCACCCTCGACTGGACTGCAATCACCACTTCTGACCAGACTGCAGCAGCTCTCCCACCAGCAGGTTTATTCCCTCTCCCTTTGCTTTGGACTCGGGGGGTGGGCCAAGGTACACCACTTTTGTTCATACCCCAGGGTGCTGGGTTTGTACATTTGGGTTTTGTGGATTAAAACCAATTGTCTGTCTGTATAATTGTACTTATTGCATTATTTTAATAAATTGTTATTCTGACTTATAAATCTCTCTTTTGAATTGAGTTCATTTTGCCTTGCTGGTTAACTTTTAAACCAGCACAT
>NW_020927745.1:0-2720 GCF_003984885.1 Neopelma chrysocephalum | reverse complement strand
CTCCATGCCTGGGAACTGTTCCCATCCTGAATCTTGCTCCTTCACATCTCACCCTTTCTTACTTGATTGAAAATGTCTGCTGTGATAGTCCTTCTTGTAGCATGCTGTGATACAAGAAATAGTTAATAACAATACAAACAGAAAAAGCAAAATTTCAAAGCAAGTTAAAAAGGGTTTGTTTAAATGGACTTGGAGGAGGACAGATCTGCATCTTCCAAATCAGTTTGGACGGCTGCATCTGCTGAGTGACTCCCCCCTTAAAAAATTGTTTCCAGCCCGAGATGCCACTGCTCCATGGTGTCTAAAAGCTTGGTGATAGTGGTCTTCTGTGGACTACGAGATCCTGCGGAAGGGATGGGTTATGCAGGATGGAATGCAGTTGAGGGGGTGTTTGTGTTAACACAGCACCCCTGGAGCTTGCTGCCTTGTTTCCTGACAGTTCACAGGTGCACTGTTTGAGATCTGGCATTGAATTAAAAGTCACTTTTCTCCTTAAGTCGGGTGATTTTTTCGGGGGCAGCAGTTCTCCGTAGATGTTAGTGCGGGAGCGGCAGTCCTTAGTCCAGTGTCTGCCTTTGCCACATCTTTTGCACGGTGTCTTTGGAAGCTGAAATTTTGTGGTTGATAGTGGGCAGTTCTTTTTTATATGTCCTGTCTCACCACAGTGAAAACAGGTTTGTGGTCCAGCTAAAGCTTCAGCTATTAGTCTTGCTTTATGAGAATTAGACCCCACATTACGACATGCCTTAACCATGACCATAGGAGTGGGATCTTTAAGAGTTCTTAGTATTTGTTGGCAATCGTCATTAGATTGTTCTATAGCCAACCTTAAAAATAGTGCATCTTGAGCTTCTGGGTGTTTGACTTGTTTTGCAATGGCTTTCTTTAGCCTTTCTGCAAAGTCTATGAATGGTTCTGTTGGTTTTTGTTGTACTTGTGTGTATGAAGGTGTAGGTTCATCCGCCTCAGCAATGGTTTGAATAGCTTGGAAAGCTAGATTTTTTGAAATGTCCAATTCATCCATAGGAATCTTGGTTTGGGCCTCATTGGAAATATAAGGTCCCGCTCCATAGAGCCTATTAAAGGACTCCAGAACTGGGGTCCCTGTGGTTATTGAGGCTCGCTGGGCATGCTGGCGAATGCGAGTTTGCCATTCCTCCAGGAAAAGTGTTGTTTGCATGTTAGTGAAGAAAGCGCTCACTAATTCCTTTATGTCATTTGGAGTGAATGTGTATGCAGCAAAGAGTGAACTCAGTACTCTTATTACATAAGGTGAGTTTAACCCGTAGTCAGTAATAGCTTGTTTTGTATCCTTCAGAACTGGGAGGGGGATGGGTTCCCAGACAGGGTGATTGTCGGGATGATAAAATACAGGAAATGCTTTAACCAAATTCAAATCATCAGCTGTTGACGCTTGTTCCTTTATGTAAGACCATCTGCTCCTCTGGGCACTGGCACCGGAGAAGCCAGGACCATGATTACAAACATGTTGGCATGTATGTGGAGACAGGGAGGTGGAAATAGGTGGGCTATGGGGGAGTGGTGGGCCTTGTGGAGGACAAGCGCAATCTACCGGTGTGGAGGAACAAGTACATCCACAGGGTGGTGGTACTGAAGGGGTTAAAGCGCCAGCTACTGGCGCGGTGCTGTCGTGGGGAGTGGGGCATTGGAAAGGAGTACATGCATGCGTTGGGGATGGGGGGGGTTGGAGGGGAGGGGGGCCGAGAGGGTTTTTTTGGTGGGGGGGAGGCGAAGGAGGGGGACGGTGGGGGCGCGGTGCCGGCCGGGCTCGCGCGGGCGGGCCGGGGGGCGGGGCCGGTGGGACACGCGCGAAATCTTCGCACGCCGTTTCTCCACGCGGCGCCTGGTGCCGCGCTCGCTCCCCGCGCCCCTCGGCCCCGTGCGCGCGCACACCACCGCCCAGCTCGCCGACGCCATGATGCAAAAACCGCTGGCATTCCGTGCCCCGTTCCTCCCTCCCGCCGTCCGCGCTCCCCCGCCCCCCCACGCCACTCCGGGACTCCCGGGGCTTGTCGCCCCCAGGGGATCTGGACCTGGACGTTTTGGATTCTTGCTTGGATTCTTGCAGAGTTTCATCCAAACTGGTTATTTGGTGTTGCAGCACCATCAAAATCAGTCTCCAAGCAATTAGTGCTTCGGCTGCGTTTTTGTCCCCTCTCTCCTTTTGTTTCCATATATGGTGTCCAATTTTTTCCCAGTCTTGTATTTTTAAATCGTCCGAGACCACTTCGCTGCGGTTTTCTAGCCATTTTGCAAGCGATTTCGCCGACTTTTTGTCTAAGGGGTGTCCATGTTCAATAATAAAGTCTTTCAGCTTGCTGTACACAAATTTTTGAGGGGTTGATAGCCAGAGGCCCATTGCGAAATTAGGCTTCTGTTAGGCTGTAGTTGGTTTTAAAGTTGTTTTTGTGAGGGTGGGAGATGGGGTTAGAGGTTTTCCCGGTGCTCACCTTTCTCGGTGCGGTGGCCGTCTTGCCGTGATCTGGGGTTCAGCCGGGAAGGACCAGCGGGACGAAAACGCTTCTCTCCGCGTCGTCTGAGCCCTTGTGGCGTGTGGGAGATTTTCTCTAAGGTAAAAACCTGTACTTTTGCCCCACGTTTTGCGCCCTTCCTCGTGCCCCACGTTGGGCGCCATTTGCCGCTGTCCGAAGGGGGGATGGGACACGAGGAAGGGTGCAAGTAGAATGCCCTATTCACGC
>NW_020927744.1:0-370 GCF_003984885.1 Neopelma chrysocephalum | reverse complement strand
GGGGATGGGACACGAGGAAGGGTGCAAGTAGAATGCCCTATTCACGCGTGCACACTGTCTTTTTGTCAGCTCGGGTGGGGAAAGGGCCAGAACATAGGGCGGAGCATGAGACAGACAAGCAGGGGAACAAACCAGGATCGGGACATGGACAAAAGGGGGAGGAGTGGAGGAAGCAGGGAGCAGGCAAACTCATGGCAAGCCTGGGCACGACCAGGCTGTGCACTGTGTAGTGTGAATACAATGAAACCACATAATAACAGTAAAGTCCATATGATAACTGTAAGGTCCATATAATAAAGTCCTGCCAATTGCTGTATGCTTTTCTCCATGCCTGGGAACTGTTCCCATCCTGAATCTTGCTCCTTCACAT
>NW_020927743.1:0-460 GCF_003984885.1 Neopelma chrysocephalum | reverse complement strand
GCATTAAGGAAAAATTTACAGCTGTTGGAGAAATGTTTGGAAAAAAATCTTTTTTTTTTTTATTTTAATCTGAGTTCCCTGCTGACATTCTCCCAGTGAAAATATGCTGGTGTTTGGCTGAAAGGGGGGCAACATGTCTTGGCTACTGGAAAACAGCAACACCGTGGAAATGGACATCCCTCCTGCTCACTCCATGGAGGGACTGTGGAAAGTGCTCTCAGGGCTTTGATCTGAAAGCACCAAGTAGAAACTTTGAAACAGGCAAAATATTTCACCAGGGGAAACAAAATACTTTTCTCACTAAATTAAACAACTGGCTCAGCAGCACGAGCTGGAGCCACAACCAGCAGCACATGGTTTGAGATAGTGCAGCTCCCACTGCAGTGCCTGCCTTGGGAATGCAGTGCCTGCCTTGGGAATGCAGTGCCTGCCCTGGGAATGCAGTGCCTGCCCTGGGAAT
>NW_020927742.1:0-428 GCF_003984885.1 Neopelma chrysocephalum | reverse complement strand
GCATTAAGGAAAAATTTACAGCTGTTGGAGAAATGTTTGGAAAAAAAATCTTTTTTTTTATTTATTTTAATCTGGGTTCCCTGCTGACATTCTCCCAGTGAAAATATGCTGGTGTTTGGCTGAAAGGGGGGCAACATGTCTTGGCTACTGGAAAACAGCAACACCTTGGAAATGGACATCCCTCCTGCTCACTCCATGGAGGGACTGTGGAAAGTGCTCTCAGGGCTTTGATCTGAAAGCACCAAGTAGAAACTTTGAAACAGGCAAAATATTTCACCAGGGGAAACAAAATACTTTTCTCACTAAATTAAACAACTGGCTCAGCAGCACGAGCTGGAGCCACAACCAGCAGCACATGGTTTGAGATAGTGCAGCTCCCACTGCAGTGCCTGCCCTGGGAATGCAGTGCCTGCCCTGGGAATGCAGTG
>NW_020927741.1:0-394 GCF_003984885.1 Neopelma chrysocephalum | reverse complement strand
GCACAGGGAGCTGGAGTATCCCTGAGCATCCCTGGTCCATCCAGGATCCCTGTTTCCTTGCTCGCCCTGTGCACAGGGAGCAGGAGTATTCTTGAGCATCCCTGGTCCATCCAGCATGATCCCTGTTTCCTTGCTCTCCCTGTGCACAGGGAACTGGAGTATCCCTGAGCATCCCTGGTCCAACCAGGGTGATCCCTGTATCCTTGCTCGCCGTGTCCATGGGGAGCTGCAGCATCCCTGCTCTGGCCTGGGATGATCCATCATTCCCATCCTCAGTCCTGAGTGGTTTCTCAACAACAGGAGCGTTTTTTAAATGCTTATTCCCCCTCTTGGCATTTTAAAGGGGGAAAAATTGGGATTTTTCCCATAGGAAAAAGCTCTCCAGCCTCACTGG
>NW_020927740.1:0-390 GCF_003984885.1 Neopelma chrysocephalum | reverse complement strand
GCTGGAGTATCCCTGAGCATCCCTGGTCCATCCAGGATGATCCCTGTTTCCTTGCTCTCCCTGTGCACAGGGAACTGGAGTATTCCTGAGCATCCCTGGTCCAACCAGGGTGATCCCTGTTTCCTTTACTCGCCTTGTGCACAGGGAGCAGGAGTATCCCTGAGCATCCCTGGTCCAACCAGGGTGATCCCTGTATCCTTGCTCGCCGTGTGCACAGGGAGCTGCAGCATCCCTGGTCTGGCCTGGGATGATCCATCATTCCCATCCTCAGTCCTGAGTGGTTTCTCAACAACAGGAGCGTTTTTTAAATGCTTATTCCCCCTCTTGGCATTTTAAAGGGGGAAAAAATTGGGATTTTTCCCATAGGAAAAAGCTCTCCAGCCTCACTGG
>NW_020927739.1:0-286 GCF_003984885.1 Neopelma chrysocephalum | reverse complement strand
TAAGGGGATCCCAGTGCCCCCAGTATATCCCAGTGCCCCTCAGTGTGGCCCAGTAACCCCCTCAGTGATCAGCCAGTGTGTCCCAGTGACCTCCCGCTGCCCCCCCCCCAGTGTGGCCCAGTGATGCTCCAGTGAGCACCCAGTAACCCCCAGTATGGCCCAGTAACCTGCCAGTGTCTCCCCATGTGTCCTGGTAATCGGCCAATAAGCCCCCAGTCCCTCCCAGAGCCCCCTGGTTCCCCCCCAGTGTGGCCCAGTATCCCCCAATAATCCCCCAGTACCCCGC
>NW_020927738.1:0-1316 GCF_003984885.1 Neopelma chrysocephalum | reverse complement strand
GTGTCCCTGTTCCTCTGGGATGTCCAGCTGTGGGATTCCCAGCTGTGATCAGCCTGAGATGAGACTCGTGCTGGTCCATCTTCATCCCACTGAAAGGAAGGGACCAGCTCCACCAGGACGAGGAATGAGTCCTGTCCTTGATTAAAGAGTCCACCCTGGGACAGGTGGGAGCAGATCCAGATCAGATCTTCCAAGATGAGCTCCTGTGATGGAAAGAGGCAGGACAAGAGGGAAGCAGGAGTAGGCAGGTGTGGAGAGAGCCCAGAGGTGAGAAGGAGGAAGGGCCTGTGCCCTTTTGCCTTCCAACAAAGCATCTGTCCTTGGCTGTAATTCCAAAGGTTTGCTTTGCAATGTCCTTCCCTCCTTCCAGTTATGGCCTAAAGTGAAACATTCCCAGTCTGGAAGGTGCCAGGAGCCACCTTGACTCCAGGGATGTCTCAGCCCAGCTGGAACTCTCTGCCAGCCTGGCCCATGGGAGTGCAGGACATGGATGTGTTTGGTCTGGAGATGAGAAAGAAACACTCCTGGGTTTAACAGCCTCCTCAGGCTCTGCCTCTGGAGGCTGGTCCCAAGGCTTAGGAAAGGAAGGCAAACAAACTGCCTAAGGAATTCAGGGAGTTAAAATCGAATCCTTAAAAACCTGCAGCCCAACTGGCTCCAGGCTGTTGGAGCAAACTGGAATTTAAATGGTTATTGAGCAGAGTTGTGGCACCCTGGCCTCCAGCAGAAACTGTTCCTGCCCTGGCAGGAGGGGAAGTGGGACTGGCCTTGGACACGGGCACAGGGTGTTGTTCCTAAAGAATTCAGGCTCCTTCCAGCCCTTGGTTTGACGAGTGGGAGCCTTTGGAAATCTGAGCCTTATTAACCAGGAGAGTGGCTTCCGTGGAACAGGGTGGACACAGAGCTGGATGGGGCTGGTGGCCGTGGCACGCCAGGAGCAGGACTTGGAGCTGCCCCTCCTGGGGTCATGGGCACAATCCACACCAGGTCTCATCTCCAGGACCCCCCAGGTGACCCTGTCACCACGCCCTGGGTCGGATGGCACAGGCAGCAGCTCCCATCCATCCGCCTGCAGCCCTCCCAGCTGGCCCCAGGCAGGGCAGATCTTTCCCTCACGTGCCCCAGAGGGTCTCTCCCCTTTGGGGACAAGCTGGGGCTGATCCCCCCCTGCACCAGCCGAATGTTAACATGAAAAATTGTGGGATTTAACAAGGGAGTGAGGATAAAATCCTCCTTTTTGTCGTGCTGGGGCACAGCTCCCCCTTGCCCGCACTTAACATGCGGAGGCACGTCGGAGTCGTGTCCCTACGGCACCC
>NW_020927737.1:0-1319 GCF_003984885.1 Neopelma chrysocephalum | reverse complement strand
AATTGCACCATGTCCCTGTTCCTCTGGGATGTCCAGCTGTGGGATTCACAGCTGGGATCAGTCTGAGCTGACACTCGTGCTGGTCCATCTTCATCCCACTGAAAGGAAGGGACCAACTCCACCAGGACAAGGAATGAGTCCTGTCCCTGGTTAAAGAGTCCACCCTGGGACAGGTGGGAGCAGATCAGATCTTCCAAGATGAGCTCCTGTGATGGAAAGAGGCAGGACAAGAGGGAAGCAGGAGTAGGCAGGTGTGGAGAGAGCCCAGAGGTGAGAGGGAGGAAGGGCCTGTGCCCTTTTGCCTTCCAACAAAGCATCTGTCCTTGGCTGTAATTCCAAAGGTTTGCTTTGCAATGTCCTTCCCTCCTTCCAGTTATGGCCTAAAGTGAAACATTCCCAGTCTGGAAGCTGCCAGGAGCCACCTTGACTCCAGGGATGTCTCAGCCCAGCTGGAGCTCTCTGCCAGCCTGGCCCATGGGAGTGCAGGACATGGATGTGTTTGGTCTGGAGATGAGAAAGAAACACTCCTGGGTTTAACAGCCTCCTCAGGCTCTGCCTCTGGAGGCTGGTCCCAAGGCTTAGGAAAGGAAGGCAAACAAACTGCCTAAGGAATTCAGGGAGTTAAAATCAGATCCTTAAAAACCTGCAGCCCAACTGGCTCCGGGCTGTTGGAGCAAACTGGAATTTAAATGGTTATTGAGCAGAGTTGTGGCACCCTGGCCTCCAGCAGAAACTGTTCCTGCCCTGGCAGGAGGGGAAGTGGGACTGGCCTTGGACACGGGCACAGGGTGTTGTTCCTAAAGAATTCAGGCTCCTTCCAGCCCTTGGTTTGACGAGTGGGAGCCTTTGGAAATCTGAGCCTTGTTAACCAGGAGAGTGGCTTCCATGGAGCAGGGTGGACACAGAGCTGGATGGGGCTGGTGGCCATGGCATGGCAGGAGCAGGACTTGGAGCTGCCCCTCCTGGGGTCATGGGCACAATCCACACCAGGTCTCAGCTCCAGGACCCCCCAGGTGACCGTGTCACCACGCCCTGGGTCGGATGGCACAGGCAGCAGCTCCCATCCATCCGCCTGCAGCCCTCCCAGCTGGCCCCAGGCAGTGCAGATCTTTCCCTCCCGTGCCCCAGAGGGTCTCTCCCCGTTGGGGACGAGCTGGGGCTGATCCCCCCCTGCACCAGCTGAATGTTAACATGAAAAATTGTGGGATTTAACGAGGGAGTGAGGATAAAATCCTCCTTTTTGTCGTGCTGGGGCACAGCTCCCCCTTGCCTGCACTTAACATGCGGAGGCACGTCGGAGTCGTGTCCCTACGGCACCC
>NW_020927736.1:0-925 GCF_003984885.1 Neopelma chrysocephalum | reverse complement strand
GCAGGGAATGAGTCAGTCTGTCCCAGCAGCTTCCAGGAGGACCCCGCTCAGGCCTCCAGCAAATCCCCACCTGGAAACTGGAAAAAGCCTCTGTACATTGGATATAAATAGACATTTTCCAGACATATGAGGACAAGAGCTCAGACTTGCTGGACAGACATCGCCCCACGCTGTACAACTGCCACCAGGTTTTATTATCATTACTTAGAATCTGACCTTTTTTATGGCAAATGTGAAGAACTCAAATCATGGAAGAAAGGGAAGAGCTTGGAATGTTTATATACTACAGGGTTCTTTATTCCATGCACTTCCCTTTCTTCCATGATTTGAGTTCTTCACATTTGCCATAAAAAAGGTCAGATTCTAAGTAATGATAATAAAACCTGGTGGCAGTTGTACAGCGTGGGGCGATGTCTGTCCAGCAAGTCTGAGCTCTTGTCCTCATATGTCTGGAAAATGTCTATTTATATCCAATGTACAGAGGCTTTTTCCAGTTTCCAGGTGGGGATTTGCTGGAGGCCTGAGCGGGGTCCTCCTGGAAGCTGCTGGGACAGACTGACTCATTCCCTGCCATAAAAACAAGTGAATTTAAAACACAGGATGAAAAGAGGGAGCAACAAGTGCAAAAGAAATAGCGATTTCTATGCATTTGCTGTTTATAGCAGGGAATGAGTCAGTCTGTCCCAGCAGCTTCCAGGAGGACCCCGCTCAGGCCTCCAGCAAATCCCCACCTGGAAACTGGAAAAAGCCTCTGTACATTGGATATAAATAGACATTTTCCAGACATATGAGGACAAGAGCTCAGACTTGCTGGACAGACATCGCCCCACGCTGTACAACTGCCACCAGGTTTTATTATCATTACTTAGAATCTGACCTTTTTTATGGCAAATGTGAAGAACTCAAATCATGGAAGAAAGGGAAG
>NW_020927735.1:0-407 GCF_003984885.1 Neopelma chrysocephalum | reverse complement strand
CAAGGCCCAGAAAGCAAATGTAATATAGCAACACGAAAGGTAAAGAGTTAAGTTCAAAATATGGCTATGAGCAAGAACACAGAAAAGTTGCTTAGCTAGAATGTACTGCTTAGGATTAGATGGTACCATACACTAAAAGAATGCTCACACACCTACATAAGTAAGATAAGGGGCGAAATAGGGGCTGGAGTCCAAAAAGTCTTGCTAAATGCACCATAAAGTCAGTCAAAGAAAGTTCACAAAGTTCCTGATGACTATGGGAGGCGGGCAGGGGGTTCCCTGAGGCTGAAGAGCAGAACGACCCTCCCAGATTCTCCCCAAATTGAAGACCATACCTCTAACTCCACCTAAACTCCACCTGTTATGAATATTGAAAATGTATGTTGCAATTATATGAATATGTATGT
>NW_020927734.1:0-6491 GCF_003984885.1 Neopelma chrysocephalum | reverse complement strand
GTTATGAATATTGAAAATGTATGTTGCAATTATATGAATATGTATGTAAAAATGTTGCAATCACTTGTAGAAATTGTATAAAATCCTGTCATTTCACCGGGAAGGGGGAGCGATTTTTCCAGGACGACCTGACCGTTCCCTGGGCGCTCCGGAGGCCCGCGAAATAAACATACCTCCTGCTTAAAGGCTACAAACTTTGTCTCTAAGCAGAATTTTTCCGTTCGTGCCTTTTTGGGGGCAAAATCTTGGCATCATTTTTGCCGAGCCAGGCAGGAGCGGTGGACTCCCCAGGGCGCTGATCCAGGGGGCTCAGGGACGCTCTCGGGGCCCCCTCTGACAGAATTTTGTCGGCAGAGTCTCCCAGACCCCTTGACTCCACGTCCCGGCGGACGAGAACCTCCTCCTCCAAATTAAGAGGTATGTATATTTTTATATTGTGATTTATAGGGAAAAGTGCTTTGCTTGGTGGGGGGTAGGATGTTGCCCCCCGAGGGGAAGTCGGGGGACGCCTCGGCATTAACCCCAATTACAGGTTAAAGTCCTGTCAGGTATTAAGAGTTTAAGCAGGTTAAAGTCCTGCAAAAGAAGCAAGTTAAAGTCCTGCAAAGGAGGGTTAAAAGCCCGAGATTACACTGTCGTGTCTGCCTTTTATGTTTAAAAGTGCTTTCGCTCCAACTTATCCCATTTGCTTTCTGGTTTGTATTTGTGTGAAATATTGTTGTTCAAAGTGGTGTTGGATGAAGGCTTTAGGACCCAGGGAAGCCTCTAGTTCTACTAAAGAATCCCTGGAATGCAGTGTTTTGAGATAAGGTACTGCTGTGTGTCTCCACTGTGTTTCTTTTAAGTTTCTGTTACTTGCTTAGGTCTGTGATTAATGGGTGGCAGGGGTTTGAAAGAGATGCTGTGGGTAGCAATTAGGAATGTCACAAATAATAAAACTCTTCACTTGTGACATTCCTAACTGCTATTTGTAGTGTTTTATTTGTCTCCTATGTGTATGTGATTAACTGTTTTGTAGAGGGTTTAGTGTGTCGTGGAGTATTTTGAAAAATAGGTCTGTGTTGAAATTGTAGTTTGATTTTGCTCTTGGAGGGTGTGTAGGTGTGTGTATGCGTGAGTGTTTGAGACACACACATGTACACACCTTTAGGAGCAGAGAGTGCCTTTTTGCTTTGTCTCGGCACTTCATGCGCACAGCATCCAGCGTGTGGGGTGTTGGGACGGAGTAGAGGGTATTTTAAGGTGGTGGAATAGATTGGGGGAGGTGTGGGCTTGTTATGGGGGTCTCTTTGTGGGATAGTCGAGGGAGACTTTCATGACAGGCTCATACTTTTCTTAGAATACAATCCCCTAGTGATTTAAAATGTTTGCAACTGGAAACCGGTTTAAGAATACGACCCCTGGATCAGCTGGTGGATGTTGATCTGTCAAGTACTAGTTACAGGATTAATACCTGTCAGAGGTGACCAGTACTTTATAGATAGATATCCTGTGCATGACATGGTGAGACAGATTGAACATAATTAAGCCCCTATAATAATAATGGGAGGCCAACAAAGTAAAGAAAGCAGCCTGCTAGAATCAGGAAGAAAAGAGAAAGAGAGCACCCCGCAGATGTCAGAAAAGGATGAAAAGGAACGTAGTTTGCCAGAATCAGAAAGGAATAGAATAGAAAGTAGCCTGCAGAAGTCAGAAAGGGATAGGGAAGAAGGTAACCCTCAGAAACCAGGAAGGGATGAAAAAAAAAAGGACAGAAAGCATAAAGATAGAATAGATACCAAAAGCTCAGAGATCAATCAGGAAGAAGGGATTGGCTGTTCATATTGTACCAGGACTGCTGAACAGAAAACCAAGGACAAGGGGGGGGGAGAAAGCAAAAATAATTAACTGGGGAACTCTTTATAATATTAGACAAGAATGGGATGAGACGCCTTCAGAATTTTTAGACAGACTTGGAGTTGCTATGAGACGATATACATACACCCTTAAGTCCTGTGTCAAAAGCAGGCAAACAACAATTACTAGCGTTATTGAAGGGACAGAGTAACCCAGATATTAGAAAGAGACTGCAAAAACTCGAGCATCCTGCAGATGAAAATTTAGAAACAGTAATGAATGAAGCTTGGAAGGTGTACAACAATAAAGAGAGAAAAGAGAAAAGGAAAGAGGATAAGAGGCTCACTAAAGTGGTAGTGGTAACAGTGGCAGTCCAGAACACAAAATTCCCAGAAACAAATACCAGAGGAAGAGGTCGCAGTTACCCTGCAAGGAGAAGAGGAAGTTTCCTCTCCCAACAAACCAGAATAAGATCAAACCAGTGTTCCCATTGCTTGCAAATAGGCCACTGGAAGCGGGACTGCCCTCAACTGAAAGAAAAGTTTGAAAATGCTGCTTTTGCACATCAGAGCAGCAAATAAAGGGGACCGGTGAGTCGTTCCCTAGCAGACCCACTGGTTAAAATGGAGCTAGGGGAAAGTGAAAAGGAATTGGACTTTTTGATAGATACGGGAGCTAAATTTTCAGTTTTAAATCAGGAACTAGTACCAAAAAGTGATGAATTTGTACAAGTTGTGGGAGCGACAGGCCAACCAGAAAAAGCTTATTTTCTGAAACCCATCAAATATAAAATTGAAAAACAAATGAGGATCCACCAGTCTTTGTATTTATCAAATTCACCAAAGCCTCTACTAGGTAGAGACTTATTAGAAAATTTGGGAGCAACAATAAAATTTAACCAAGATAAATTTGAATTCCAAGTAAACGAAAAACAACTGATTGCAACTCTAAGTTTAACGATCAGTTGCATAGAACCAAAGCCTGATAACCATAATATTGAGCAAATCATGAGCGAAGCGTGCCCATTAGTGTGGGCTACTGATATACCTGGGAAATCAAAACAGGCCACACCTATCACCATTGAACTTATATCTGGAACAAGGCCAGTGATGTGAAAACAATATTCACTAAGATTAGAAGACAGAAAAGGAATTGAGCCAATAATTAAGAAATTTATAGAATTAGAGTTATTAGTAGAGTGTGAATCAGACTACCACACACCAGTCTTACCAGTTAAGAAACCAAATAGGACTTATAGGCTAGTTCAAGATTGTTAGGGCCATAAATGCAATAACGAAGATGCTACAACCAGTAGTAGTTAACCCTTATACTCTTTTAACCAAACTAAAAGACAATCTAATTTGGTTTACAGTGTTAGGCCTAAAGGATGCATTTTTCTCCCTTCTCTTAGCCCCAGAAAGCCAAAAGATCTTTGCCTTAAGGGAGAAAGACTCAATTAACCTGGACAGTGTTACCTCAGGGCTAAAAAAAAAATAGTCCAACAATATTTGGAAACCAATTACCCAAAGAACTAGAACCGTGGGAAAGGCCACGGGGAGATGGTACTCTTCTGCAATACATAGATGACCTGTTAATAGCAACTGAAACAGAAGAAGAATGTGTTGACTGGACAATTTCTCTGTTGAATTTCCTGGGTTTAAGCGGATATCAAGTCTCTCAACAGAAAGTACAGCTGGTACAAGAAAAAGTGATGTACCTGGGATATGAAATTTCCAGAGGACAACAATCCCTAGGAACAGCAAGAAAAGAAGCCATCTGCCAAATGCCTAAACCAGAAACGGTGAGAGATCTACGAGCCTTTCTGGGAATGACAGGTTGGTGCCATTTATGGATTTATCAATACAGGATACTCACCAAACCACTGTATGATTTACTGAAAGAGGCTAAGGGTGTCCTAGTCTGGAATCCCGAAGCAGAGGGAGCTTTTAAGAGACAGAAACAAGAACTCATGAAAGCCCCAGCCTTGGGCCTGCTCGATGTAACAAAACCATTTTGGCTGTTCTCTCATGAGCGACAAGGAATGGCTTTAGGAGTCTTAACTCAACAGTTGGGACCACACAAAGAGCCATGGCTTATTTCTCCAAACAGCTGGATGAAGTAAGCCCAACTGTCTGAAAGCAGTGGTCGCAGTAATCATAAACATAGAAGAGGCCAGAAAACTCACATTGGGCCAGAAAATGACTGTGTTAGTGTCCCACACTGTATCCACAGTACTAGAGCAGAAGGGTGGCCATTGTTTGTCACCTTCCAGATTCCTAAAGTACCAAGCAATCCTAGCTGAGTCAGACGACGTAACCATTCAAGTCACTAACATTGTGAATCCAGCCTCATTCCTAGAAGGAAGAATGTCAGCAGAACCAATCGAACATGACTGTCTAGAGACTATCGAAGTTGTCTACTCCAGCTGCCCAAGATGAGTCATTTGAAGATGCAGACAACTGGTTCCCCGATGGCAGCAGCTTCGTAAAACAAGGAGTAAGGATGACAAGCTATGCAGTGACCACTACAGACGAGGTAATCGAATCAAATCCTTTACCTGCAGGAACTTCAACCCAGAAGGCAGAACTGATAGCCCTCACCTGGGCTCTCAAATTGGCAGAAGGCATGCAAATTAAGATTTGGACACACCCTAAGTATGCCTTCTTCCTCGTGCACGATCATGGAACAATTTGGAAAAAAAAAAGGACTGCTAACTGCCCAAGGAAAAACTGTCAAACATGCAGAGGAAATTCTACAATTGTTAGAAGCAGTCCAACTCCCAGCCTAAGTGGCCATAATGCATTGCAAAGGACACCTGAAAGGTAACACTGTTCCAGAAATAAGAAATAGGAAAGCTGATGCAGAAGCTAAGAAGTGACTATAACAGCTTTAGTACCAGGGGAGCTAGATACTAACTTTCAACCATCATAAGTGGATTCAAAGGAACAAAGGCAAATTGTTAGACAATGGATGGGGTCAACTAGAAACGGGACAACTAATAATACCAGGGAAATTAATGTGGCAATTTGTAAAAATGGAACATGAAAAGGTCCATTAGAGTTTAGATCCACTTTATCAGTATCTGCAGACTAGAATAACAGGACCGAAATTATTCTCTACCATAAAGCAAGTCACATCCCAATGTGAATGATGCTTAAAGAACAACCCAAATACAGGAACTAAAATAAATCAAGGAGCTATAAACTGAGGTAAATTCCCAGGTGAAGTATGGCAAATTGATTTCTCTGAACTCCCAAGAAAAGGGGGGTATAAATATTTATTGGTGTTGACTGACACATTTTCTGAGTGGCCTGAAGCGTTCCCCTGCAAGACAAACAAAGAGAAGGAAGTAACTAAAGTCTTGTTAAATAAAATCATACTACAGTTTGAAGTGCCAAAGAGCATCTGTCCAGACAGAAGTTCACATTCTTGTGCAAAAGTTGTGAGAGCAATAAGCAAAGCATTGCAGATCAAATGGCAATTGCACACGCCCTACAGGCCGCAGGCCAGTGGGCAAGTAGAAAAATGAATCATCTTATTAAACAACAAATTGCTAAAATATGTCAAGAGACTAATTTACAATGGTACCAAGCTTTGCTTATTGCTCTGATCAAGTTGAGAGTTAAACCTAGATCAAAAGAGAAACTAAGCCCATTTGAAATACTGTACAGTTGACCTTATGCTATGCAGATGATAAATAGTGATGCTGCAGATCAAATAAGTATATATATGATTATGTTATCGCTTTGATAAGAACACCACAGTGGTAATAGACCACCAACCCAGACAAACCTGACTATAAATTGCATTCATTTAATCCTATTAGTTGGGTATGTGTTTAGAATTTTTTTAGGAAAACCTCTGCAAGAAAAGTGAGAAAGACATTTCAGATTGTTGCGGATCACCTTCATTGCAACTCCATGAATCTTCCGAACACTTCGAACCTTCCCCCTCTGGAACCAGCTGCAGAACACAGATGCCGAACACGCCTAAATAATCTAATGACTATGTGGAGGACAGCGCTGCAGAAGAAAGGAATTGATCTTGAGGGAGAGATTATAAATATAAGCGATTTGCAAGGACAGTTAATAGGTGCTTGTCGCACTCATGGTTGCTCATGTCACCCTTGGATTTGTGTAAGGTGTCAAAATTGTAACAAGAAAACTTGGAGAGTAGTTAGAGAAAGAGAAGGAACTTTTAACATACTATGTTTAGCTTGTAACTCTCAAGCTCATCAATTATGGTCAGGAGAGTGTTGGGCCTCTGACTTTCTGGACACCCCTATTCTCAATGGGCAAGTACATCAGTTTGTACAACGTATTGAGAACTTAGAAATCAGAACCTATGTATTCCTTCTTTATGTGATTATAAGCCAAGCCATACGAGCTCAATTGTGCCAACAAAACATTATCATTGCATCTGAGTGTGGACAACGTATTGTGATCCCGCATTCCAACACTGTTGCTGAGGAACGATGGGAACAAACCAAATCGTATTGGGCACGATGCTGGCAAGCATCAAAAAGACACAGACGATAAAATTTTTTTTGCCCTTGAAACTTGACAAAAGAATTCGTAAGTTTGAGAAAAGGGGGGAAATGAAGCCAGACAAGGCCCAGAAAGCAAATGTAATATAGCAACACGAAAGGTAAAGAG
>NW_020927733.1:0-643 GCF_003984885.1 Neopelma chrysocephalum | reverse complement strand
AATCCTGTCCTGACCTACTGAATGCAATAAAAGAACCCCAAAATCCTCTTTTTTCCTTGAGATGGGGGTTGGGCAGGCTCGGTGTTCACCCCCAGCACCCACCACAACACCCTAAACCCCGTCCTGTCCTACTGAATGCAACAAAAGAACCCCAAAAATCCTCCTTTTTCCCACCACAACACCCCAAATCCCGTCCTGACCTCCTGAATGCAATAAAAGAACCCCAAAATCCTCCTTTTGCCCACCACAACACCCCAAACCCTGTCCTGACCTACTGAATGCAACAAAAGAACCCCAAAAATCCTCTTTTTCCCCAGGATGGGGGCTGGGCAGGCTCAATATTCACCCCCAGCACCCACCACAACACCCCAAACCTCGTCCTGACCTACTGAATGCAACAAAAGGACCCCAAAAATCCTCTTTTTTCCCACCCCCAGCATCCACCACAACACCCCAAACCCCATCCTGACCTACTGAATGCAATAAAAGAACCCCCAAATCCTCTTTTTTCCCACCACAACACCCAAACCCCGTCCTGACCTACTGAATGCAACAAAAGAACCCCAAAAATCCTCTTTTTTTCCCCAGGATGGGGTCAGGGAAGGGGGGCTGGGAGACACCAGCACAACCAGGTGGTGACAAC
>NW_020927732.1:0-307 GCF_003984885.1 Neopelma chrysocephalum | reverse complement strand
GCTGGGCAAGCTCAATATTCACCCCCAGCACCCACCACAACACCCCATACCCCATCCTGACCTCCTGAATGCAATAAAAGAACCCTAAAAATCCTCCTTTTTCCCACCACAACACCCCAAACCCCATCCTGACCTACTGAATGGAATAAAAGAACCCCAAAAATCCTCCTTTTTCCCACCACAACACCCAAACTCCGTCCTGACCTCCTGAATGCAACAAAAGAACCCCAAAAATCCTCTTTTTTTCCCCAGGATGGGGGCAGGGAAGGGGGGCTGGGAGACACCAGCACAACCAGGTGGTGACAAC
>NW_020927731.1:0-564 GCF_003984885.1 Neopelma chrysocephalum | reverse complement strand
AGGGGCTGCAGAGGGGAAAGGGGGAGCTGAACCCCCTCCCCGCCCCCTGAATCAGCCACCCTGGAGGAGCAGCTTTTTTGGGGCCACCTGAGGCACCCCGGGGTGGTCTCCACCCTCTGAGGGGATGGGCTGGAGGTGGGTGCCCCATCACCCACCCCCTGACCTTGGAAAACCCCCCCAAGGACCGTAATTCCCTGCTGCCACCCCCCCCTTGTGCCCGTCCATGCCCACAGGACAGACCCCCCTGGGGCTGGGCAGGATCGGTGCCCACCCCCAGCACCCACCACAACACCCCAAACCCCATCCTGACCTACTGAAAGCAATAAAAGAACCCCAAAAATCCTCCTTTTTCCCACCACAACACCCCAAATCCCATCCTAAGCTACTGAATGCAATAAAAGAACCCCAAAAATCCACCTTTTTCCCACCCCCAGCACCCACCACAACACCCCAAATCCCGTCCTGACCTCCTGAATGCAATAAAAGAACCCCAAAATCCTCCTTTTGCCCACCACAACACCCCAAATCCTGTCCTGACCTACTGAATGCAATAAAAGAACCCCA
>NW_020927730.1:0-458 GCF_003984885.1 Neopelma chrysocephalum | reverse complement strand
AGGGGCTGCAGAGGGGAAAGGGGGAGCTGAACCCCCTCCCCGCCCCCCGAATCAGCCACCCTGGAGGAGCAGCTTTTTTGGGTCCACCTGAGGCACCCTCAGGGTGGTCTCCTCCCTCTGAGGGGATGGGCTGGAGGTGGGTGCCCCATCACTCACCCCCTGACCTTGGAAAACCCCCCCAAGGACCGTAATTCCCTGCTGGCACCCCCCCCTTGTGCCCGTCCGTGCCCACAGGACAGACCCAGGCTCAGTGCCCACCCCCAGCACCCACCACAACACCCCAAATCCCATCCTGACCTACTGAATGCAACAAAAGAACCCCAAAAATCCTCTTTTTCCCCAGGATGAGGGCTGGGCAAGCTCAATATTCACCCCCAGCACCCACCACAACACCCCAAATCCCGTCCTGACCTCCTGAATGCAATAAAAGAACCCCAAAAATCCTCCTTTTTCCCACC
>NW_020927729.1:1289-1841 GCF_003984885.1 Neopelma chrysocephalum | reverse complement strand
TGAAGATCTCAGACAAAGGCTCTGCCTGGAGTTAGCCAAGGATAATGCTAACGAAGATTGCCAAAGAATAATCGAGGCAATGCCTGGGAATCCATCCATCCCTGAAATGGTGGCAGCATGCTCTAAGGTGGGATCAGTGGCTCATAAAATGACTGCATTAACTGCTGTCCTTCGACCTAATCCCAAATGCCATGGATGTGGAAAGCAAAGACATTTTAAGGCTGAATGCCCAGTCAAGCAAGAGGGGAACAAGCAGGAAAATAAAACAACAGAGGCAGAAGTTACTTGTAGTTGATGTGGAAAGCCAGGGCATTTTTCTAAACACAGGAGATGTGCAACAGATTAAGTTTAATGTCGTGGAAACCTGAAGAAGACGACCCCTGCCGCAGGGGGAGGAAAACAGGGGGCAGAAAGCTGCCTTCTCATGTTTTTGTTGGTTCTTGTGTTAACTCTAGTGTCTGTCAAATGTGTTTTTGTGAGCTCACAATATTATTGTTACTGTGTGTGTATGTGAAGAAACAAAGTTCTTTGCCAAAAAAAAAAAAAAAAAAG
>NW_020927729.1:0-1189 GCF_003984885.1 Neopelma chrysocephalum | reverse complement strand
AAAAAAAAAAAAAAAAAAGGTTAAAAGCCTTCAAGCAGAGTAAAACTCCTACTTTGTAAAATTGCAACTTTGTAACCTTCTGATTGGAGAGAGAAATTGTTTTTACAATTTCATAACATAGTCTTACTAACTGTTTTCTGAAGTTGTTCATTAAAATAACCAAAATTGTTTTAAAATACATATATAAATGTAACGGAGAAATAGAGTTTTTAAAGTAACGACTGAAAACTGCCTGTGATAAGAAAATTCCAAGGCATGTGGGGGGAGTGATTTTCCCCAGACAGAGCTACTAACCACAGCTGCTCTACCTTCCCCTTCCCCCCCCCCCCGCTCAAACAGCTCTGTAAACATTTTTTTGTTGCTTCTGTATTTTACAGATAGGTTTTTTGAGATTGTTGGGGAAGCTTTAAGGTAGACTTATTGGGTGGGATATTTGTCTCTGTTATCAGGTGACAAGTTTAAACCAGAACTGTTGCTGCTTTGCCAGGTGTGCATCCTGGATCCCCTGGTATACTCTTATGAGCAAAACCCTAGTTTAAAACAACCTGAGTGAATTTTACTGTGACTTTATGTAAATTGCTAAAGTTGAAAGCTACTTTACGAGTGTTAACTTCTTACATACATTGATGTAAGTTAAACTGTTACACCTATTGTGTTTAAATAAGATGTTTAAAATTTTCACGCATATCCCAGAAAAATATATAAATATCAGAAAAAATTCAGAATTAGCTGTTTATAAATCCTAGCTGATTATATAGTTTCAGAAGCTGAGTGAGATTACTTCAATTTTAAAGAAAAGACATGCCTGTTCTCCAGTTTCATTTTTTACATTCAGAGAGACAGGGATCTGCTCTATGAATTTGTGAATCTTGCTCAAATCCCAAGCCATGTGTGGTTTGATAGTAGAAAAGTAAAAGATGCAAAACTATATTTAATCCAATTATGCAACTAAAATCCTTATCAAAATTAGTAATCCCATCCTCTGAAAGATTTCCATATGCTGGGATTTTGAACAGCCAATTGTTTCTTCCTAATGAAAGCTGTTACTTGCTTTTATTGAAGTTACAGTGATTCAGTGTGTTTTACTTTACGATAGGAGAGAATTGTTCAACAGTACAACATGATAAAATGCTGCTCAAAACGATAAAAACAAGTAAAAGAAAATACAGAAGTTAGAGACCTAAAAAGA
>NW_020927728.1:0-2287 GCF_003984885.1 Neopelma chrysocephalum | reverse complement strand
GTTAGAGACCTAAAAAGATGAGTTAAAACTAAATGTGATTGTTCTAACCAATGTTATTTGAGAAGCAGGATTGAAGAATGCTCCAGGAAAAATTCAAAGAACCAAGCCATGGAACCTATCTCCAATAGAGAGAATTACACTGCAAAGAATCATCGCTAGGCCTTCAGCTTCAAAGAAAAACTGCAAAATTACCCATGATACCCACTTAAAACTGACTGAACTATTAATAACAAATTTGTGAGTTTTGTATTAAAGGTGAAGAACAACTAAAAGAAGCAGATGAACAAGGGCTGAGAGTTAACTACATCCCAGACATCGGAGACAACTTGGACTGACTTCTCACAGAAGACACTGAATTTCAAGCTGTATTAGCAGACTGTAATAGTGACTTATCTATTCATTTTTCTAGGTACCAGCTATAAACAAAAATCATGTGTTGCTGCCAATCGCACATTACTCACGTAGCTCAGACATTGGTTTAACTTCTCCAAGATTTGAGAAGTTTTGAAAAAACTGTAAGGACGAGTAATGTTGTAATTTGCTAATTTTCCACAGCTAAAACAATTCTTGCAGGTTGAAGTGCATGTCACACTGCAGACATCTGCATAAATCTCTAAAGCTTACATTATACTCAGTGTGAGGGGGTATGAACCTCTTTAACAGGATTATTTGCAATGTACTGCATGAATTCTAATAACTGTTTTGTTTTCTTTTAGTGACTACTGCTGTGAAGCTTCTTTTAATATACCTAATGTAAACATTCAGAAATTCTTTTTCAGTGTTAACACTGTTGAGTAGATGATCCCATGATAATGTATTGTACAAACTAATTAATCCATATTTGATACAATATTCCTTCAGTTCAATCAAGATGCGAATGATGAGTAACTAAATTCAAGAAGTGAAGTACCATTTGTATTACTTTACAGCTCTTACAGCACGTTGCTAAAAGATGAACAAAAATGCAGAATTAGATGATGTGCTACTAGAATGACATAACCCTGAATTTTACACATGAATAGAAAGTTTATGCTTAAATTATTGATGTTTAAAAACTCCTGAGATTTTTATTATTTAAACAGTTCTTTAACTCGTTGCAGTTAAATTCAAAGGTTTAAATTGTTGATTTTTTTTTCCTTTTGCCCTCCTATATGTCTGCTTACTAAAAGAATAATTAAGAGTAATTCAGAAAATTTCATCTTAATCCAGGTTACTGCAGTCCGGTGTCTTCCTGCAGCAAACTCATTGAGGAAGTCTATTCAGCCAAATGATGAGGTTTTTTTTGCATAACTAGATTAGCTGTGTGGCCTGAGCATCGGAACTACGTTGTCTCCACAGTGAACTGACTTAAACACCTATGCAAATAAGCCCACAGGACAAGTGGAACTAAAAATAAGATCAAGTAGTGTATGTAACGCATGATGTGTGATTTCTCTTGATGTTCCTTAATCATCTCCTTCCTACCTCACTCATAAAACACATTGTTGTCAAGAACACATTTTACACATCAAACGAACATTTTAAATTATAAAAAGGGGGGAAAGAGACTATGAAGGCAGATAAACTATGCCAAACTCATTTAAATTTTTTAGACCTTATATACAGTTGTTAGACGTGACTATCAAAAATGACAAACTGAGAAGTACACAGCCAATAACTACTTAAAATGTAAACTGTGTCAATTAAAATGTAAAAGTATAATAGGAATTCCAGCTATGCGTGAGTGAAGAGTGACTGAGGTGGCCACCAATGAATGACTGAAGAGAGATTGTATGAGAGGGAGAGACTGTGTAGGTATACATATGTTACAATATATGTGTGTGCGAACTTAACAATGCTTTTATATTGGAGTGTTGAGACTTTGGGGGAATGTATTACATGAATCTCTCAAACTATAGTGAATCCTTGTTTTGAATGGTGGACGAGCTCTCTGGATTCTTTCTTGGTGAAATATTGTTGTCTATCCTTATTGTAGAATGCTGTGTTTTCTTTTTAGCTTTGGATCAGGGGTTGCCAATGCTGCTGCCTTGTTTGATCGGCCTGTTGCAAAGGGCCCTGCAACAGACTGTCAAAGCCATCTTTGTGGCATAAAAATAAAAAAGAGGGGGAATTGTCGGGGGTTGACAGAGAACCTGTCAGCAGCCTGGCACTTATCGACGAAGCAGTCGATGTTGACCAGATCAAAGTGTACCCCTGAGATGGACTGAACGAGAGGACTGAGGCCCTGATCCTGACAATATACTGATGCATCCTGAAGAAGCTGTCCCGTGAGAACAGGAACATTGTC
>NW_020927727.1:0-1933 GCF_003984885.1 Neopelma chrysocephalum | reverse complement strand
ATAAACTTTGTTGGAACCTTTTTTATGTCGCACGGCCGTTCCTACCGTGACATATGGTGACGCCGACGTGATTACAGCTTTGAAGAAAACTCCGAGAGAGTTGCCGTGATTTCCCTCCTGGGAGAGGGGGAAGGAGCAGAAGATTTTCTCTCCAAGAGGGAGAAGGGACCTGTGGGACGAGGCACAGGGGGAATGGAGCCCGGTGAAGCTTGAGAGCGGGGGTGGGTCCCGCAGAACATGATCCGGATCGAAAACTTCTTGACCCTCAATAGGTAAGCTAACGGGGGTGCTACCGGGAACAATAATTTAACAATGGGACAGCATATAACGAAGGAGGAAAGTGTAGTTCTATCTACGTGGAAATCCCTCCTTAACCGAAAGAATGTCAAGGTTACTGACTTTGCTTTGCGGCGCGTGTTATTATGGTGCAGAAAGCAAGGCTTTGAGGCCACATCTAGTACTGCGTTTAGTATATCTGCATGGCAAAAAGTCGGTGATAAGCTATGGGATGAAATATCTAAGGGATCGAAAGAGGCGAACAATCTAGCAGTTACCTGGCGTTTGTTGTTTGATGCTCTAAAAGAGTGGCAGAAAGAACAGAAAACAGGAGAAGCTGAGGCTGGGTCGGCTGCAGTGCAGAATACTTCAGGTTCCAAAGAAGGCGGCTTAACTGATGCTATAAAAGAACAGTCAGAATCCTTGAAAAGTTCAGATAAAGACTCAGCTGGCAGCGATCCAAGCCATTCGCAGGTTTCTGTAGAAAGCTCAACTAAAAACGAAACTGGCACTGGGTTAAGTCGTAAATATTCTACACCTAATGAGCAACTAGCTGTCAGTAAACATGAGTCTAAGTCGAGCTGCAAATATCTTATGCCTAACGAACAATTAAAAATGCCTCAGCATTGGAAAACCCCTACAGATATCGTTCCGTCTCTCTATAAAACTCCTGCGCAACAGCTGGCAGAGTTTGACGCTCAGGACGAATGCCAAGAACCCTCTGTTTCTCATGTTGTTCAGGATAAGCCCCTTCATACTGCATTGTCCAGTAGTGATGAGGATGAGGATGCGGAGGCTGTGGTTAGTCATCCTGCCACTGATAACACGGAGAGAGCTGTTTGCCAGTTCCCTGTCACTGATAGACAGAAAAGAGCTATTTCTCGGCCCCTTCGGAGAGCGGCAGAGCCGTGGACTCTACCCCCTGTAACTGTTACTGTGCTGCCTACACATCCAGGCAAATTTTGGAATCAAGTAAAACAAAGGGCCACAGAAATAGGGGACTGGAATCTGCTGGACAGAATTGGTTATCCCTCTGAGACGTGTGATGCAGTTGCACCTACGGGTCATGAGGCTTTCCCGGTTTTCAAGGCGGTGCCAGACTCGGGAAGACAGGATGAGCGCACTCCATTTGCGTGGAAAGTGGTACAAGATTTGCAGATGTGTGCCTCTAAATACGGGATAAATTCCGCAGGGGTAATGAGACTGATAAGGGTGATAAATACAGACCTATTAGCACCCTATGATATTTCACATCTTGCACAAATTCTGTTTCAACCGATTCAGTATCAAGTATTTCTCGCGAATTGGAGAAAGCTCTCTGAGAGAGCTGCACTAGATAACATGCAGCTGCCCCAAGGAGATCCGAGGCGAGGGGCTGACGTTGATGCATTGATGGGAACGGGTCCAGTTTTTTCAAACCCTCAAATTTAATCTCAGTGACCCCCTGCATTGCTAGAGCAATACCAACGTATGGGAATGTCAGCACTCATACAAACAATGGAGCTGGCAGCTCCAAAACCTAAGTACACCACCGTGAAACAGGGGGTTAAGGAACCGTTCCTGCAATTTGTAGAACGCATAGCCACCTCACTGGAAAAGCAAGTAGATGATGAAGATCTCAGACAAAGGCTCTGCCTGGAGTTAGCCAAGGATAATG
>NW_020927726.1:0-343 GCF_003984885.1 Neopelma chrysocephalum | reverse complement strand
TTGTTCTAATCAATGTTATTTGAGAAGCAGGATTGAAGGATGCTCCAAGAAAAATTCAAAGAACCAAGCCATGGAACCTATCTCCAACAGAGAGAATTACACTGCAAAGAATCATCACTAGGCCTTCACCTTCAATAAAAAACTCACAAATTTGTTATTAATAGTTCAGTCAGTTTTAAGTGGGTATCATGGGTAATTTTACAGTTTTTCTTTGAAGTTGAAGGCCTAGTGATGATTCTTTGCAGTGTAATTCTCTCTGTTGGAGATAGGTTCCATGGCTTGGTTCTTTGAATTTTTCCTGGAGCATCCTTCAATCCTGCTTCTCAAATAACATTGATTAGAA
>NW_020927725.1:0-343 GCF_003984885.1 Neopelma chrysocephalum | reverse complement strand
TTCTAATCAATGTTATTTGAGAAGCAGGATTGAAGGATGCTCCAGGAAAAATTCAAAGAACCAAGCCATGGAACCTATCTCCAACAGAGAGAATTACACTGCAAAGAATCATCACTAGGCCTTCAACTTCAAAGAAAAACTGTAAAATTACCCATGATACCCACTTAAAACTGACTGAACTATTAATAACAAATTTGTGAGTTTTTTATTGAAGGTGAAGGCCTAGTGATGATTCTTTGCAGTGTAATTCTCTCTGTTGGAGATAGGTTCCATGGCTTGGTTCTTTGAATTTTTCTTGGAGCATCCTTCAATCCTGCTTCTCAAATAACATTGATTAGAACAA
>NW_020927724.1:0-377 GCF_003984885.1 Neopelma chrysocephalum | reverse complement strand
ACTGATGCATCCTGAAGAAGCTGTCCCGTGAGAACAGGAACATTGTCTCATGAGAACAGAGACCTGTTTTGAACGAGAGTGGTCAGGAAAAACATCAACATGAGAGAAAAATAAGAGCAGGTGCTCGGGACTGTTGTGGGAACCTCACAGGGCTGTTTTGAGAAAGAGCAAAGTTGTTATGAGAAAGTAGAGTTTAGAAAATGCACCTATTAGCTGTAAGAATTCTGGTGTGAGAGTTTGAGCTGTCCTATCCGTGTGGATTACGTGTGTTCAAAAACTGTACTTAAAGGGACTGCTAAGCAGCCCCGGTGTGCTGTCTTTTTCCTGGAAATAAACTTTGTTGGAACCTTTTTTATGTCGCACGGCCGTTCCTACCG
>NW_020927723.1:0-1887 GCF_003984885.1 Neopelma chrysocephalum | reverse complement strand
TGAAGATCTCAGACAAAGGCTCTGCCTGGAGTTAGCCAAGGATAATGTTAATGAAGATTGCCAAAGAATAATCAAGGCAGTGCCTGGGAATCCATCCATCCCTGAAATGGTGGCAGCATGCTCTAAGGTGGGATCGGTGGCTCATAAAATGACTGCATTAGCTGCTGTCCTTCGACCTAATCCCAAATGCCATGGGTGTGGAAAGCAAGGACATTTTAAGGCTGAATGCCCAGTCAAGCAAAAGGGGAACAAGCAGGAAAATAAAACAACAGAGGCAGAAGTTACTTGTAGCTGATGTGGAAGGCCAGGGCATTTTTCTAAACACAGGAGATATGCAACAGATTAAGTTTAGTGTCGTGGAAGCCTGAAGAAGACGACCCCTACCGCGGGGGGAGGAAAAGAGGGGGCAGAAAGTTGCCTTCTCATGTTTTTGTTGGTTCTTCTGTTAACTCTAGTGTCTGTCAAATGTGTTTTTGTGAGCTCACAATATTATTGTTACTGTGTGTGTATGTGAAGAAACAAAGTTCTTTGCCAGGAGAAGAGGGAAAAAGAAAACTTAAAAGCCTTCCCTTGCCAGGGAGAGAGGCAGAGTATATTTCGCCTGATAACGATGGTCTGTTGCTTTGCAACTAAGCAGTAGTGAAGCTGTCCGACTTTGTAAAATTGCAACTTTGTAACCTTCTGATTGGAGAGAGAAATTGTTTTTACAATTTCCTAACGTAGTCTTACTAACTGTTTTCTGAAGTCGTTCATTAAAATGATAAAAATTGTTTTAAAATACATATAGAAATGTAACGGAGAAATAGAGTTTTTAAACTAACGACTGAAAACTGCCTGTGATAAGAAAATTCCAAGGATGTGGGGGGAGTGATTTTTCCGACAGAGCTGCTAACCACAGCTGCTCTACCTTCCCTCTTCCCCCCTCTGCTCAAACAGCTCTGTAAACATTTTTTCGTAACTTCTGTGTTTTACAGGTAGGTTTTTTGAAATTGTTAAGGAAACTTTAAGGTAGACTTATTTGGTGGAACACCTAACTCAAACATATCTTATTTGACAGAGGCAGGTTTTGCCAGAGAAAAAAGGAAAAATAAATAAATTGTTTCTAACTGGAAGTTTCCACCTTTGTGATAATAGACATAAAATCTAAAAATATAATACAAAAAATTGCTTAACAACAGACGGCATTTCAAGTTTAAACTACATCTGTCCTAAGCAGCAGAGGTGCGTCTCTGTTATTAGGTAACAAGTTTAAATCAAAACTGTTGCTGCTTTGCCAGGTGTGCGTCCTAGATCCCCTGGTATACTCTTGTGAGCAAAACCCTAGTTTAAAGCAACCTGAGTGAGTTTTACTGTGACTTTGTGTAAAATTGCTAAAGTTGAAAGCTACTTTACGAGTGCTAACTTCTTAAATACATTGATGTAAGTTGAACTGTTACACTTATTGTGTTTACATAAGATGTTTAAAGTTTTCACGCATATCCCAGAAAAATATATAAATATCAGGAAAAAGTCAGAATTAGCTGTTTCTAAATCCTAGCTGATCATATAGTTTCAGAAACTGGGTGAGGCTGCTTCAATTTTAAGAAAAAAAAAAAGACGTGACTGTTCTCCAGTTTCATTTTTTACATTCAGAGAGACAGGGATCTGCTCTATGAATTTGTGAATCTTGCTCAAATCTCAAGCCATGTGTGGCTTGATAGTAGAAAAGTAAAAGATGCAAAACTATATTTAATCCAATTATGCAACTAAAATCCTTATCAAAATTAGTAATCCCATCCTCTGAAAGATTTCCATATGCTGGGATTTTCAACAGCCAATTATTTCTTCCTAATGAAAGCTGTTACTTGCTTTTATCGAAGTTACAGTGATTCAGTGTGTTTTACTTTA
>NW_020927722.1:0-663 GCF_003984885.1 Neopelma chrysocephalum | reverse complement strand
TGTGCTGGTTTAAAAGTTAACCAGCAAGGCAAAATGAACTCAATTCAAAAGAGAGATTTATAAGTCAGAATAACAATTTATTAAAATAATGCAATAAGTACAATTATACAGACAGACAATTGGTTTTAATCCACAAAACCCAAATGTACAAACCCAGCACCCTGGGGTATGAACAAAAGTGGTGTACCTTGGCCCACCCCCCGAGTCCAAAGCAAAGGGGGAGGGAATAAACCTGCTGGTGGGAGAGCTGCTGCAGTCTGGTCAGAAGTGGTGATTGCAGTCCAGTCGAGGGTGGTGGTCTCAGCCTGGTTGGGAGCAGCGGTGGTCTGCTGTCTTCCTCTGGGTCCCACGAGAGAGAGCCTCAAGGCTCTGAAACTCCCAGTTATATACTCTCCAGTTCAGGCGGGAGTGCTCAGTCCCTCCCTCAGAGTAGGGAATTCCATAAAAGGGCATGTGGATGCTCAGTCCCTCTTATCAGAGCGGGGAATTCCATATAAGGATATCAGAGCGGGGAATTCCATAAAAGGGTACAGGAACATCTTCCCACCTTGCAGGCCTCTACTGACAGCAGTTTTTGGGAAATGGCATGGAGGCTATAGAATACACAGTTTTGGGTTACACCCATCCAGGGATGAATTGGTCCCAGCCGTTCTAACCAGGACA
>NW_020927721.1:0-5460 GCF_003984885.1 Neopelma chrysocephalum | reverse complement strand
TACACCCATCCAGGGATGAATTGGTCCCAGCCGTTCTAACCAGGACATTATCCACCCCTTATTCTATGCCATCCATGTCATGCCCAAATTAACCCCCTTAAAAACTATGTCTCTTTAAAACTATATACACATATGTACAATGAAACATTACGGACCATTCTCACTCAAAATTAGGTCCCCTTGTGGTACACAACGTGTCTCCCCATCTTTTTGCATTACCCACCAGGTGAAACCAGGTCCTTGAGCAAAAACAATCCCTCGGATGGGTTTGCCTTTGCTTGAGGTGGGACTAATCCAAACAGTCTTCCCTAACATACCTCTCATATGCACCACGGGGACTTTATCTCCATCTACAGTATGCAAAGGTTCTGATTGGGCAGGGCCAGCTCGATTAATGGAGCCTCGCGTGTTGACCAACCAGGTAGCCTTTGCTAAATGCAGCTCCCAGTGTTTGAGAGTCTCTCCACACAGTGCCTTCAGGGTGGTTTTCAGCAGTCCGTTGCACCGTTCAACTTTTCCAGCAGCTGGTGCATGGTAGGGGATATGATACACCCACTCAATGCCGTGCTCTCTGGCCCAGGTGTCTACGAGGCCATTCTTGAAATGGGTCCCATTATCAGACTCAATTCTCTCCGGGGTGCCGTGTCGCCACAGGACTTGTTTTTCAAGGCCCAGGATGGTATTCCGGGCAGTGGCATGAGGTACGGGGTATGTCTCCAGCCATCCAGTACTTCCTTCTACCATGGTCAGTACGTAGCGCTTGCCCTGGCGGGTTTTGGGGAGCGTGATGTAGTCAACTTGCCAGGCTTCCCCATACCTGTACTTTGACCACCGTCCACCATACCATAGAGGCTTCACCCGCTTGGCCTGCTTGATGGCAGCACATGTCTCACAGTCATGGATGACCTGTGAGGCAATGTCCTTGGTTAAGTCCACCCCTCGGTCCTGAGCCCATCTGTATGTTGCATCTCTCCCCTGGTGACCGGAGGCGTCATGGGCCCATCGAGCCAGAAATAATTCTCCTTTGTGTTGCCAATCCAGATCCACCTGAGAGACTTTAATCCTGGCAGCTCGGTCCGCCTGCTCGTTGTTGCGATGCTCCTCATTAGCCCGTTTCTTGCGTACGTGAGCGTCTACGTGACCGACCTTCACACTCAGCTTCTCTACCCGGCCAGCGATGTCCTGCCACATCTCCGCCGCCCAGATGGGTTTCCCTTGGCGCTGCCAGTTGGCCTTTCTCCATCGCTCTAGCCATCCCCACAGAGCATTGGCCACCATCCATGAGTCAGTGTAGATATAGAGTCTTGGCCACTTCTCTCGTTCAGCTATATCCAAAGCCAACTGAACGGCTTTAAGCTCTGCGAACTGACTTGACCCACCTTGTCCTTCGGTTGCTTCTGCAACTCGCCGTGTGGGACTCCATACGGCTGCCTTCCATTTTCGGTTTGTCCCTACAATGCGGCAGGAGCCATCCGTGAAGAGCGCATATCGTCTTTCATCTGCTGGTAGCTTGTCATATGGTGGGGCCTCCTCAGCCCGTGTCACCTGCTCCTCTTCTTCTTCAGAGGATAGTCCAAAACTCTCACCTTCGGGCCAATTGGTGATAATTTCCAGAATCCCAGGGCGATTAGGATTCCCTATCCGGGTTCGTTGTGTGATCAGAGCGATCCACTTACTCCATGTGGCATCGGTGGCGTGATGTGTAGCAGGAACTCTCCCCTTGAACATCCAGCCCAGCACTGGTAGTCGGGGTGCCAGGAGGAGCTGCGCTTCGGTGCCGATCACTTCTGAGGCAGCTCGAAGTCCTTCATAAGCAGCCAGGATCTCCTTCTCAGTTGGTGTATAGCTGGCTTCAGATCCTTTGTATCCCCGACTCCAGAATCCCAGCGGTCGTCCTCGGGTCTCCCCAGGCACTTTCTGCCAGAGGCTCCAAGAAGGGCCATTCTTCCCGGCTGCAGTGTAGAGCACGTTCTTCACGTCCTGTCCTGTCCTTACTGGCCCAAGGGCTACCGCATGGGCAATCTCCTGTTTGATTTGTTCAAAGGCCTGTTGTTGTTCAGGGCCCCACTGGAAATCATTTTTCTTCCGTGTCACAAGGTAGAGAGGGCTTACAATTTGACTGTACTCGGGGATATGCATCCTCCAAAAGCCCACAGCGCCTAGGAAAGCCTGTGTTTCCTTCTTGCTGGTTGGTGGGGACATGGCTGCTATTTTGTTAATTACCTCCGTTGGAATTAGGCGACGTCCATCTTGCCACTTCACTCCTAAGAACTGAATTTCCTGAGCAGGTCCCTTGACCTTACTTCGTTTAATGGCAAAACCAGCTCTTAGGAGGATCTGGATTATCTTCTCTCCTTTCTCGAAGACTTCCCCCGCTGTGTTCCCCCATACAATGATGTCATCAATGTACTGTAGATGTTCTGGAGCCTCGCCCTTTTCCAGTGCAGTCTGGATCAGTCCATGGCAAATGCTGGGACTGTGTTTCCACCCCTGAGGCAGTCGATTCCAGGTGTACTGCACACCTCTCCAAGTGAAAGCAAATTGTGGCCTGCACTCCGCTGCCAAAGGAATGGAGAAGAAGGCGTTGGCAATGTCAATGGTGGCATACCACTTGGCTGCCTTGGACTCCAGCTCGTACTGGAGCTCCAGCATGTCCGGCACAGCAGCACTCAGGGGTGGTGTGACTTCATTGAGTCCACGGTAATCCACCGTCAGCCTCCACTCTCCGCTGGACTTACGCACTGGCCATATAGGGCTATTAAAGGGTGAGCGAGTCTTGCTGACTACCCCCTGGGTCTCCAGTTCACGGATCATCTTATGTATGGGAGTCACAGAGTCTCGGTCGGTGCGGTATTGCCGACGGTGCACGGTTGCTGTGGCTATTGGTACCAACTGTTCTTCAACCTTCAGCAGTCCCACAGCAGAGGGGTCCTCTGAGAGGCCAGGCAAGGTGTTCAACTGTCTAATTTCCTCTGCCTCCACAGTAGCTATGCCAAACGCCCAACGAAGTCCTTTTGGGTCTTTGAAATACCCACTCCTCAGGTAATCTATGCCAAGGATACACGGGGCCTCTGGGCCAGTCACGATGGGGTGTCTGTGCCATTCCTTCCCAGTCAGGCTCACTTCAGCTTCCAGTACAGTCAGCTGTTGGGATCCCCCTGTCACCCCAGAAATAGAGATGGATTCTGCCCCTATGTATCTTGATGGCATCAAAGTACATTGTGCGCCGGTGTCAACTAAAGCCTTATATCTTTGTGGCTCTGATGTGCCAGGCCACCGAATCCACACTGTCCAATAGACTCGATTGTCCCTCTCCTCTACCTGGCTAGAGGCAGGGCACCCCTAGTCCTGGTCATGGTACTCGTTGCGCTCTTCTTGTAAGTATGACCTGGAGGTCCCTTCAAGAGGATCAGACATATCATCATTCCTGGGCCGTCTGGAGTCTTGCCTACGAGAGACTGGAGCAGCATTCATCCTCAAAGAGTTCCTTGTGGTACTTGTCCCTCTTTTCAATTCACATACCCGGGCTGCTAAGGAAGAGGTGGGTTTCCCATCCCACTTCCTCATATCTTCTCCGTGCTCTTGGAGGTAAAACCATAGATTGCCACGTGGAGTGTACCCTCTCTCCTTAGCTGGGGGACGCTGGCTCCTGATAGCAGAGACCCTTGTTTGTCCTGGCGAGGTATGGAAGATCCCTTCCTTAATTTCTTCTCTTAGCCTCTGGTGTCCTTCTTCAATCTTCTCTTCCAGGCTTCGGACATGTTCAGCCAGTTTGGTTTCCACCGATGAGACGTGGGCTCGTAATGGGGCGGTGACAGTGTCTTCATAAATCCTGAGTTTGCTGACCAATGCACCAACCTTGTCCTCTCCCTCCCTCCATTGCAGCGTTGCTAGGTAGCGGGAATACATTTCTGGCCCGAGTCGTGCAAACTTCAACCACATCTGGGATGTGCACTGTACACCATCTGGACTTTTAGGAAACCTTTCGTCCTCTGAAAAGATTATCTCCAGTACAGCCAATTCTCTCAAGCACCGGATACCTTGTTCCATCGTGTTCCACTGTCCTTGCTGTACGTGGAGGTCCTCCTTGCAAAGGTATCTCTCCCTTACACTGGACAACAGTCGCCGCCAGAGGCTGAGAGTTTCCTGCCTTCTTCCAATCCCCTGATCAATGACGACATCTCGAGACAGGGATCCCAGTTGTCTTGCTTCACTTCCATCTAGAATTGTGTCGTTAGCGGCGGCATCCCAGATTCGGAGCAGCCAGGTCAGGATGGACTCGTTCGCCTGTCGTGTGAACTCTCTCCGAAGCTCACGTAGCTCACCCAGGGATAGGGACCGAGTGATTATTTCTGGTTCTGTCTCCTCCGGTGGATGTGAAGGTCCTGCCTCTTCGTCATCATTTGCTATGCGGACTGATTTGGTCTTCGATTTCCTTTTCTGGACAGGGGCGACTGCTATTGGTTTCTGTTGTCCTTCTGGCTCCTCGATGGTTTGTGTGGGCATGGTGCCAGTTGATTTATTTCTTACTCCCTCCGACTCAGCTGTAGTTTGTGTGGACGTGGTGCCAGTTGATTTGCTCCTTCTCTCCTCCCCCTGGCAGTGCTGTACCATGTCAAGCAGTGCCCAGTAAGCAGTGGCCAGGGCCCAGCAGGTTGCTGTGAGCTGACCATCTCTGGAGCTGCCAGAGCATTTTTCCTTTACCAGTTTTATCATGCTGACAGGATCCTGCAGTTGTTCAGGGGTGAATTTCCAGATCATGGGAGGAGAAAACTTCTCCAAATACTGGCCGATGTCCTCCCACTTCCCGTGCCACTCAGCGTTATCCATTCCCAGGACAGGCGTCCAAACAGCCTCCCTAGAAGGCCCTGTTCTGACCCTAAGCATGGTGTAAACAGTACAGAGCAGACAGAGCAGCAGACAGAGCAACACTAACAATAACATTATGCCGTCCTTAGCATCAAAAGGAAAATCAATATTTTCAACAACTGTTGTACCAGGTCTGAAGGGAAAGAAGGAGGTGAGAGGCTGGAAACCACCATTCCCCACTGTTCCCCCAAAGGGCTGGGTGCAATTTTTAATGAGGCCCCAGAGGTAGCAACCTAAACCAGGACAGGTAAACAGGACTGAATACACATTTACAATGAAACTCATTGCTTCTGAGGTTATGATGACATAAACATAGTATACTAGTAAAGCAATTTGGATCCCTCTCCCTGGTCTTAAAGAGAGCATTAAAAACGGCAAATAGTACCCCATTTGTGGAAATATGAACATGCTCAGATAAAACACCCACGTGAATGCACCAAACAACATGTTGATCGGGGAGTTTCTGTATCCAAATACACAGATGCTTAAAATGAAATTGTGATTCTGACTTCTCTCTCTCTGCCCCACGTTGGGCGCCAAAAAATGTGCTGGTTTAAAAGTTAACCAGCAAGGCAAAATGAACTCAATTCA
>NW_020927720.1:0-360 GCF_003984885.1 Neopelma chrysocephalum | reverse complement strand
TGTGGATGGGGAAACAGGCTGTGGAAATTGTGGATAGGGAAACAGGCTGGAAGCTGGAAATGGAGAAACTGAGGCTCTGGAAGCTTGGGAAAGGGAAACAGGCTGGAAGCTGGGAATGGGGAAACAGGCTGTGGAAACTGTGGATGGGGAAACAGGCTGTGGAAATTGTGGATAGGGAAACAGGCTGGAAGCTGGGAATGGAGAAACGGAGGCTCTGGAAGCTTGGGAAGAGGAAACGGGCTGGAAGCTGGGAATAGGGAAACAGGATGTGGAAATTGTGGATGGGGAAACAGGCTGTGGAAATTGTGGATAGGGAAACAGGCTGGAAGCTGGAAATGGAGAAACTGAGGCTCTGGAAGC
>NW_020927719.1:0-556 GCF_003984885.1 Neopelma chrysocephalum | reverse complement strand
ACCAAGGACACCCCCAGGCCCAGGCAGAGCTTCCTCAGAGGGACTTTGCTGCCCAATATTCAGACACAACCCAGCCCAGGCCAGCCTTTGACTTCCTTCCTCCCCCTCCCTTGTGGACTCTGAGCACGTCACACTCCCTGTGTCAAAGTTTTCCAGGTCAGAACTGACCCAGGACAGAGTCCAGTCCCTGGAGCTCAAACCAAGGACACCCCCAAGCCCAGGCAGAGCTTCCTCAGAGGGCTCTGTGCCAAATATTCACCTAGAACCCCATAGAAACCAGCCCAGGACACACTTGGAGCTCCTTCCTTGCTCCCCTGCCTTGAGCTTTTCAAGCCCCACCACGTCAGAACTGACCCCGGGCTGAGTCCAACTCCTGGAGATGAACCCAGGGACACCTCCCTGGGTTGGGCAGAGCTTCCTCAGGGGCTCTGGCTCAGCTGGGACAGACAAAACCCAGCCCAGGACACACTCTGAGCTCCTTCCTGCCCCTCCCTCGTGGACTCTGAGCACGTCACACTCCCTGTCTCAAGGTTTTCCAGGTCAGAACTGACCCAGG
>NW_020927718.1:0-556 GCF_003984885.1 Neopelma chrysocephalum | reverse complement strand
ACCAAGGACACCCCCAGGCCCAGGCAGAGCTTCCTCAGAGGGACTTTGCTGCCCAATATTCAGACACAACCCAGCCCAGGCCAGCCTTTGACTTCCTTCCTCCCCCTCCCTTGTGGACTCTGAGCACGTCACACTCCCTGTGTCAAAGTTTTCCAGGTCAGAACTGACCCAGGACAGAGTCCAGTCCCTGGAGCTCAAACCAAGGACACCCCCAAGCCCAGGCAGAGCTTCCTCAGAGGGCTCTGTGCCAAATATTCACCTAGAACCCCATAGAAACCAGCCCAGGACACACTTGGAGCTCCTTCCTTGCTCCCCTGCCTTGAGCTTTTCAAGCCCCACCACGTCAGAACTGACCCCGGGCTGAGTCCAACTCCTGGAGATGAACCCAGGGACACCTCCCTGGGTTGGGCAGAGCTTCCTCAGGGGCTCTGGCTCAGCTGGGACAGACAAAACCCAGCCCAGGACACACTCTGAGCTCCTTCCTGCCCCTCCCTCGTGGACTCTGAGCACGTCACACTCCCTGTCTCAAGGTTTTCCAGGTCAGAACTGACCCAGG
>NW_020927717.1:0-590 GCF_003984885.1 Neopelma chrysocephalum | reverse complement strand
AGCACCAAGAATACAGGTAAGACATAACATCCTTCTGTTGTGGGGTTTTTGTTGGGAGGGTCTGTTGGTTGTTTGGGGGATTTGGTACTTTGGGGTTTTTTAGTTATTTTGGGTTTGTTGGGGTTGTTTTGGGCAAATGGATACTTCCTCTTCCAAAATGAAAGATGGGCTAATTCACTCATGCCATGATGCGGGAAGAGGGAAACTCACAAAGGAAGGTGTCGGAAAATATTAAAGGAAAATACTGCCTTCATTTGCCTAAAACAACCCCAACAAACCCAAAATAACTAAAAAACCCCAAAGTACCAAATCCCCCAAACAACCAACAGACCCTCCCAACAAAAACCCCACAACAGAAGGATGTTATGTCTTACCTGTATTCTTGGTGCTTTTTACAATGTTGGCTGGGTGTCTTAGAGGAGGTAGAGCAGTGAATATAAATAAACTCGGCATCTGATTCAGCACCAAGAATACAGGTAAGACATAACATCCTTCTGTTGTGGGGTTTTTGTTGGGAGGGTCTGTTGGTTGTTTGGGGGATTTGGTACTTTGGGGTTTTTTAGTTATTTTGGGTTTGTTGGGGTTGTTTT
>NW_020927716.1:0-463 GCF_003984885.1 Neopelma chrysocephalum | reverse complement strand
CTGGTTTTGTTTTACTTAATTAAATTATGAGATGAGTTTTTAGGTGACTGCACAGTGCTGTTTCCTAAGTTAAACATAACCAAATCTGGCTTCTACTCTGTCCCCAATATCCTGTGTCAACATCAAATGCATTCACCTAAAAACTCATCTCATAATTTAATTAAGTAAAACAAAACCAGGGCATGAATTTCAGCTTCGTATATTAAACAACCTGCCATACATACTTTTCATTTTAGAACATTGCAAAAAGATGAGACTGGCTTAGCTACAGTAAAACTGCAATGATCTGGTCTTCTGTGGCTAGTCTGATCATCTTTTTAATTTTCCAGGTTAAAAAACAACAACAACAAACCAAACAAGAAGTCTGGGGTATACTGGTTTTGTTTTACTTAATTAAATTATGAGATGAGTTTTTAGGTGACTGCACAGTGCTGTTTCCTAAGTTAAACATAACCAAATCTGG
>NW_020927715.1:0-319 GCF_003984885.1 Neopelma chrysocephalum | reverse complement strand
AGCGGGCACCCGCCCGGAACACCGTCCTTGCCCTGCCATCCCCAACCCAGGCAACACCGGGACACCGTCCTTGCCCTGCCATCCCCCACCGGGGCACCACCGGGACACTGTCCCTGCGCCGCCATCCCCAACCCGGGCACAACCAGGACACCGTCCATGTCTCGCCATCCCCGCTCAGGGCACCACCGGGATACCGTCCCTGCCTCGCCATCCCCAACGCGGGCAACACCGGGACACCGTTCTTGCCCTGCCATCCCAACCGGGGCACAACTGGGACACCGTCCCTGCCTCGCCATCCCCAACCCGGGCACAACCGGGA
>NW_020927714.1:0-779 GCF_003984885.1 Neopelma chrysocephalum | reverse complement strand
CGTCCCTGCCTCGCCATCCCCAACGCGGGCAACACCGGGACACCGTCCTTGCCCTGCCATCCCCGCTCAGGGCACCACCGGGACACCGTCCCTGCCTCGCCATCCCCCACCGGGGCACAACCGGGACAACACCGGGACACCGTCCCTGCCTCGCCATCCCCAACCTGGGCACAACCAGGACACCGTTCCTGCCCCGCCATCCCCAACCGGGACACCGTCCCTGTGCCCCGCCATCCCCAGCCAGGGCAGCGGGAGCATCGGACACCGTCCCGTCCCCGCGCGGGGTCCGGAGGGCGCGGCCACCCCGTGCCCCGAGCGCAGCCGTGTGCCCGCACCCCGTCCCCGAGCACGCCCAGCACACACGCACCCGACTGCCGGGATGGCTCCAGGGATCCTCCGGCGCTCCCGGTCAACAATTCCACGAGGAAGGCGCCGGCCGCAGAGGGGAGGGGGGTTTGCCCACCGACGGGGAGGTCGCGCCGTGCCCGCACATGGAGCCCGGCGCTGCGAGCACCCGCTCGTCACCTCCGTCCTCTTTTCTCATCCCTCGAGGAGCGCTGAACCGAAGGCATGGCGATTTATTGGCCAGCAAAAGGCACTACACGCAGGGAGCGGCGCCGCTCCCGCGAGGGCTCCGGTTCTCTATTAAATCGCTCTAATTTCCCTAATCTGCGGCAGGTGTGAAACCGGGGCAGGTGTGAAACCAGGGCAGCGCATCCCCCGGCGCGCCGGGAGCAGAGGATCCCCGCAACTTTCCCTGTCCTCCCCCCCTCCGCACA
>NW_020927713.1:0-730 GCF_003984885.1 Neopelma chrysocephalum | reverse complement strand
CGTCCCTGCCTCGCCATCCCCAACGCGGGCAACACCGGGACACCGTCCTTGCCCTGCCATCCCCGCTCAGGGCACCACCGGGACACCGTCCCTGCCTCGCCATCCCCAACCCGGGCACAACCAGGACACCGTTCCTGCCCCGCCATCCCCAACCGGGACGCCGTCCCTGTGCCCCGCCATCCCCAGCCAGGGCAGCGGGAGCATCGGACACCGTCCCGTCCCGTCCCCGCGCGGGGTCCGGAGGGCGCGGCCGCCCCGTGCCCCGAGCGCAGCCGTGTGCCCGCACCCCGTCCCCGAGCACGCCCAGCACACACGCACCCGACTGCCGGGATGGCTCCAGGGATCCTCCGGCGTTCCCGGTCAAGAATTCCACGAGGAAGGCGCCGGCCGCAGAGGGGAGGGGGGTTTGCCCACCGACGGGGAGGTCGCGCCGTGCCCTCACATGGAGCCCGGCGCTGCGAGCACCCGCTTGTCACCTCTGTCCTCTTTTCTCATCCCTCGAGGAGCGCTGAACCGAAGGCATGGCGATTTATTGGCCAGCAAAAGGCACTACACGCAGGGAGCGGTGCCGCTCCCGCGAGGGCTCCGGTTCTCTATTAAATCGCTCTAATTTCCCTAATCTGCGGCAGGTGTGAAACCGGGGCAGGTGTGAAACCAGGGCAGCGCATCCCCCGGCGCGCCGAGAGCAGAGGATCCCCGCAACTTTCCCTGTCCTCCCCCCCTCCGCACA
>NW_020927712.1:254-590 GCF_003984885.1 Neopelma chrysocephalum | reverse complement strand
GTCCCTGCCTCGCCATCCCCAACCCGGGCACAACCGGGACACCGTCCATGTCTCGCCATCCCCGCTCAGGGCACCACCGGGATACCGTCCCTGCCTCGCCATCCCCCACCGGGACAACACCGGGACACCGTCCCTGCCTCGCCATCCCCGCTCAGGGCAACACCGGGACACCGTCCCTGCCTCGCCATCCCCCACCGGGACAACACCGGGACACCGTCCCTGCCTCGCCATCCCCGCTCAGGGCAACACCGGGACACCGTCCCTGCCTCGCCATCCCCCACCGGGACAACACCGGGACACCGTCCCTGCCTCGCCATCCCCGCTCAGGGCAACACC
>NW_020927712.1:0-154 GCF_003984885.1 Neopelma chrysocephalum | reverse complement strand
CAACACCGGGACACCGTCCCTGCCTCGCCATCCCCCACCGGGGCAACACCGGGACATCGTCCCTGCCTCGCCATCCCCAACCCGGGCAACACCGGGACACCGTCCACGCCTCGCCATCCCCAACCCGGGCACCACCGGGACATCGTCCCTGCCT
>NW_020927711.1:212-384 GCF_003984885.1 Neopelma chrysocephalum | reverse complement strand
TCCCTGCCTCGCCATCCCCAACCCGGGCACAACCGGGACACCGTCCCCGCCTCGCCATCCCCAACCCGGGCACCACCGGGACACCGTCCCTGCCTCGCCATCCCCGCTCAGGGCAACACCGGGACACCGTCCCTGCCTCGCCATCCCCCACCGGGACAACACCGGGACACCG
>NW_020927711.1:0-112 GCF_003984885.1 Neopelma chrysocephalum | reverse complement strand
CCGCTCAGGGCAACACCGGGACACCGTCCCTGCCTCGCCATCCCCAACCGGGGCACCACCGGGACACCGTCCCTGCCTCGCCATCCCCAACGCGGGCAACACCGGGACACCG
>NW_020927710.1:0-374 GCF_003984885.1 Neopelma chrysocephalum | reverse complement strand
CAGGGACTGGTGGAAGGCTCCAAGTGTCCTTTAGCCAATTCTTGATTAACTAGATCATTTAGAATTTGCAGCTTTTGAGTAGGTAGGGGCCACTGATCTACCCAAACTGGTATCTCTGTTTTCCAGACCAGTTTGGGCAGCTGCACTTGTTCAGTGACCCCTCCTAAAAATTTTCTTCTGTCCCGAGTGTCAACTGCCACTGTGCCATTGCATCTCTTCCCCATAATGTGATTGGGATGTTCAGTACATACGGTTGGAGAGATGCAGGTCTGTTCTCCGGCCCGTATACTGTTACTATTTCACGACTCTTGACAGGGCACTGAACTCCTCCCACACCGCTAACTCTTGTGTCCGTTGTGTGGGCTGGCCAACTA
>NW_020927709.1:0-368 GCF_003984885.1 Neopelma chrysocephalum | reverse complement strand
GGACTGGTGGAAGGCTCCAAGTGTCCTTTAGCCAATTCTTGATTCACTAAATCATTTAGAATTTGCAGCTTTTGAGTAGGTAGGGGCCACTGATCCACCCAAACTGGTGTTTCGGTCTTCCAAACCAGTTTGGGCAGCTGCACTTGTTCAGTGACCCCTCCTAAAAATTTTCTTCTGTCCCAAGTGTTAGTTGCCACTGTTCCATGGCATCTCTTCCCCATAGTGTGATTGGAATGTTCAGTACATACGGTTGGAGAGATGCAGCTCTGTTCTCCGGCCCGTATACTGTTACTGTTTCGCGACTCTTGACAGGACACTGAACTCCCACACCGCTAACTCTTGTGTCCGTTGTGTGGGCTGGCCAACTA
>NW_020927708.1:0-540 GCF_003984885.1 Neopelma chrysocephalum | reverse complement strand
TGCCACGGCCCGAGGGGAAAGGGAATGGGGACGCGGCACTGCAATAAGGGTCTGGACACAGTTGAAGGTTGGTGAAGCAATGCCAATTTATTAAGGGAGAGCCGGGACTTAAATAGGGTAGGTCTGAGGGGAGGATTCAGAACCGGGGAGGAGCTTGGGACTGACAGCCCAGGGAAAATGAGGATTGGGAGATAAGGGAGAGGTAGGTGTAACTCTGGGGTATCTAGGGGAAAGGGCCAATGGGAGCTCACTCTGCACTGCGGCAAACCTTAGCCAATCAGTGCTAGAGGAGCGGGAAGGCAGGGGAGAACAAGGGAGTAAACAACTTTAGGCGGGAAAGTCCGAGGGAGAAGAAGGGCTAACATGGTGGTACATTAAAATTTTATGAAAAACCAGTAACAAACAGGGGTACAACAGTAAGAACAAACAACACAATATAACTGGGGGAAATAACAGTCAGTCCATGGTGAAAGGTCCATTTGGTGTATTCAGAGTTCACAGTTCGTTCAGTTTCCATAAAGTTCTCTCCACGCCTTATAT
>NW_020927707.1:0-651 GCF_003984885.1 Neopelma chrysocephalum | reverse complement strand
GGTCTCCATTCTGGAGCCTTTCCTTCTTCCAGGAAAATTGGGAAAGCTTTGAGAAATTCAGTGTCATTGGCCTGAGCTGCTTCCTCCCTGAAAGGCTTCCAGATGTTAGGCATCTCGTTGCGCCTTTCAGGGGAGCGCTGGGTATGATCTGAGTCATCGTCTGTATCGGTGTTTTGGTAGCGGCAGGCGGGGTAGGCCTTGGTGTTGTGGGCCCTATGGGCGCGGCCATGTTGCCGGAAGCCGGCTCTGGCCTTTGCCCTGACCCCGCCCCTCGCCCCTCTTTCACCCCCGGAAGATAACCTCTCAGGGGAGGAGGCGGAACTGGAGGGAGTGGACGAGCACGTGGGTGACTCAGGGGAGGGGTCTCTGACGCGCGCAGGAGGAGGTGGAGGTGGTCTGGAGGGTGGTACTACGAGGGCCCGCCCCCTCTTTTCCCGCGCTGATGGTTCCCGCGGTGTCTCTTCCCGCCTCCGCTCCGCGCGTCTCCTGTCCCCCTTCTCCTTGTCGCCATTTTGTGCTCGCCGTGATGGTCTCTTCTCCCTCCCGCCATCTTGTGTGTGCCGCGATGAGTGTGACGCAGTTGATTTATCTTGAATTGTGGCTGGTTCATGGAGGCTGCTGTTCTCGTTCATCATCTGGTGCTGTAGCACC
>NW_020927706.1:0-404 GCF_003984885.1 Neopelma chrysocephalum | reverse complement strand
TCCGTTGTGTGGGCTGGCCAACTATGTGGCCAGTCCTTGGAGGCTACAATGGTGACGTCCGCTCCCGTGTCCAAAAGTCCTTCCACCATCACTCTCTGTGGGTGTCTAGACAAGGGGAAATGAACACGACACGTTAGCAAGGGTCGAGAGGTCCTCACTGAGGTTGCCCAGTGGACTTCCATCAGCGAGTCGTTCCTCTGTTCTTCTTCCCATGACACCGCACAGAGGAGGTCATCAGTGGGGATCATTTTGGCCACCGGGAAGCGGTCCTCCAGCTGTATGGGTGGAAGATGGACAGTTAGACAAATTGCGATGTTAGAACTCGTCAGCCCTGTCAAGACCGTGGGGACTACAAAGATGCCCCTTGCCACCGCTGAAAGATGAGAGACTATTAGGTACATTGT
>NW_020927705.1:0-559 GCF_003984885.1 Neopelma chrysocephalum | reverse complement strand
GGACTGGTGGAAGGCTCCAAGTGTCCTTTAGCCAATTCTTGATTCACCAAATCATTTAGAATCTGCAGCTTTTGAGTAGGTAGGGGCCACTGATCCACCCAAACTGGTGTTTCGGTCTTCCAAACCAGTTTGGGCAGCTGCATTTGTTCAGTGACCCCTCCTAAAAATTTTCTTCTGTCCCAAGTGTCAATTGCCACTGTTCCATGGCATCTCTTCCCCATAGTGTGATTGGTATGTTCAGTACGTACGGTTGGAGAGATGCAGGTCTGCCCTCCGGCCCGTATACTGTTACTATTTCACGGCTCCTGACAGGGTATTGAACTCCTCCCACACCGCTGACTCTGGTGTCCGTTGTGTGGGCTGGCCAACTATGTGGCCAGTCCTTGGAGGCGACGATGGTAACATCCGCTCCCGTGTCCAAAAGTCCCTCCACCATCACTTTCTGTGGGTGTCTAGACAGGGGGAAATGAACACGACACGTTAGTAAGGGTCGAGAGGTCCTCACTGAGGTTGCCCAGTGGACTTCCGTCAGCGAGTCATTCCTCTGTTCTTCTTCCCA
>NW_020927704.1:0-531 GCF_003984885.1 Neopelma chrysocephalum | reverse complement strand
ACTGCATTTCCGGTTCTCCCTGAACCATCGGTAAAAATAGTTTTTGCGTTTTTAATTGGTAGATCTGATTGCATAACTTTTAATTTCAATGGGATTGGGATTAGTCTCTGTAAAAATGGGCATGCCGGGAGGTGAAATTTTACTTCTCCCGGGTAACCCCCGATGGCAATTTGAAAGTCAATGGAATTTTGCAGCAGTTGTTCCAGATGTTCAGAAGTCAGCGGGAGGTAGATATAGTTCGGTTCTTCCCCACTGAGTTCTAAACACCTGGTGCGTCCTTTGAAAATTAGTTTGCCAATCATTTCTGCTATTGTTATAATTGTTTTTGAAAATTGGTGAGGGAGGAACAACCACTCCCACAGACAGAAGTCCTTTTTGTCTGTTGTAAATTGTCCTATTAGGGCCAACGGTTGATTTTTCTCTTTAATGATGACCAATGAGGATGGCAGTCCCTCCATCCTTCGATTTGATTGTCTCTCGGAAATCTTGGTTTCAACAGTGGCAAGGGCTTTTCTGGCATCTGATGTTAAA
>NW_020927703.1:0-502 GCF_003984885.1 Neopelma chrysocephalum | reverse complement strand
GGTCTCCATTCTGGAGCCTTTCCTTCTTCCAGGAAAATTGGGAAAGCCTTTAGAAATTCTGTATCATTAGCTTGCGCTGCTTCTTCCCTGAAAGGCTTCCAGATGTTAGGCATCTCGTTTCGCCTTTCAGGGGAGCGCTGGGTAAGGTCCGTATCATTGTCTGTATCGGTGTTTTGGTAGCGGCAGGCAGGGTAGGCCTTGGTGTTGTGGGCCCTATGGGCGCGGCCATGTTGCCGGAAGCCGGCTCTGGCCTTTGCCCTGACCCCGCCCCTCGCCCCCCTTTCACCCCCGGAAGATGACCTCTCCGGGGAGGAGGCGGAGCTGGAGGGAGTGGACGAGCACGTGGGTGACTCAGGGGAGGGGTCTCTGACGCGCGCAGGAGGAGGTGGCGGTGGTCTGGAGGGTGGTACTACGAGGGCCCGCCCCCCTCTTTTCCCGCGCTGACGGTTCCCGCAGTGTCTCTTCCCGCCTCCGCTCCGCGCGTCTCCTGTCCCCCTTCTCC
>NW_020927702.1:0-603 GCF_003984885.1 Neopelma chrysocephalum | reverse complement strand
GTTCATGGAGGCTGCTGTTCTCGTTCATCATCTGGTGCTGTAGCACCATCAGAACTAGCCTCCAGGCAATGAGCGCCTCTTTTGCTGTTCGGTCCCCCCTGTCATTATCACGCCACAGGCTGTAACCAATTACCTGCCATTTCTCGGCAGTGGTGTTATCAGTTAATTTGTGGCTCTTTTTATCCAGCCATTTGGCGAGTGCTTTGGCAGATTTTTTATCTAGGGGGTGACCGTGTTCAATAATAAAGTCCTTGAGGCGTCTGTACACAAATTTCTGGGAGGTGGACAGCGTGAGTCCCATTTCGGTGTTATGGAAATCCTCCCTTTTCTGTTTCTCGTGTTGGGGTGTTGGTGTTGGGGTGGGTGCGGAATGTCCCCAGCTGCTCACCTTCTCCGGTGTGTCGACCCGTGCAGCTCTGCAGCCCACAGTCGTCCGTCCAGCTGGGGGGGACCGGCGGGACGATCACCTCTCCTGGCGACGTCTGAACCCAAGCGGAGACACAGGAGTTCTCTCAATGTGAGAGACCTTCAACTGTGCCCCACGTTGGGCGCCACTTGCCACGGCCCGAGGGGAAAGGGAATGGGGACGCGGCACTGCAATAA
>NW_020927701.1:0-1123 GCF_003984885.1 Neopelma chrysocephalum | reverse complement strand
TCTTGGTTTCAACAGTGGCAAGGGCTTTTCTGGCATCTGATGTTAAAAATCTGGGGGAGGACAGATCTGCATCTCCTTTTAGTAGTTCGAACAGTGGGTGCAAATCACCGGTTGTGATCCCCAGCACAGGTCTGATCCAATTGATTGCTCCCAGTAATTTTTGGAGGTCATTTAAAGTTCGGACTTTTTTGTCAATTTCAACTGATTGAGGTTTTATGGTTTTCGCATTAATTTGGAGTCCGAGGTACCTCCAAGGTGCTTCTCTTTGTACTTTTTCAGGGGAAATCTCCAATCCTTTTGAATTTAGGGCCGCAATTGTAGCATCCAACGTTTGTCTGACTGATAATTTAGTTTTTGCGCAAATCAATACATCATCCATATAATGGAAGATGATTGATTGCGGGAATTTCTTTCTGATTGGTTCCAACACTTTTGCCACAAACATCTGACAAAGTGTTGGGGAATTTTTCATCCCCTGAGGAAGCACTCTCCACTGGAACCTGCGATGGGGTTCACAGGCGTTGATGGCTGGGACCGAAAATGCGAATTTAGCCGAATCAGCCGGATTTAAATATATGTGAAAGAAGCAGTCCTTAATGTCAATTACCACTAGGGGCCATTCAGCAGGGAGCATAGATGGAGAAGGCATTCCCTGCTGGAGGGCTCCCATCGGTTCGAGGACTTCATTAACTTTGCGCAGGTCCTGGAGAAATCTCCAGGAACCTGAGGACTTTTTGATCACGAACACTGGAGTGTTCCAGGGACTGGTGGAAGGCTCCAAGTGTCCTTTAGCCAATTCTTGATTAACCAAATCATTTAGAATTTGCAGCTTTTGAGTGGGTAGGGGCCACTGATCTACCCAAACTGGCGTCTCTGTTTTCCAGACCAGTTTGGGCAGCTGCACTTGTTCAGTGACCCCTCCTAAAAATTTTCTTCTGTCCCAAGTGTTAGTTGCCACTGTTCCATGGCATCTCTTCCCCATAGTGTGATTGGTATGTTTAATACATACGGTTGGAGAGATGCAGGTCTGCCCTCCGGCCCGTATACTGTTATTATCTCACGACTCTTGACAGGGAATTGAACTCCTCCCACACCGCTGACTCTTGTGTCCGTTGTGTGGGCT
>NW_020927700.1:0-1084 GCF_003984885.1 Neopelma chrysocephalum | reverse complement strand
ATGCCCCTTGCCACCGCTGAAAGATGAGAGACTATTAGGTACATTGTGTCTGGGTTTACTTCACTAGATGGCACAACTTTAACTATTTGTTCACTCTGATTTAAAGAGGTTAATGGGTGCGTGACAGAAAGGGTTATCCAATTCAGGGAAATGCATTGGTTTTGGGGAGAAACGGGGTCTGCCGGAGGTTCTCCTGTTACGGGGTGACTGGGCGCGGTGTTTGGCGCAAGATGGAACGCAATTGAGGGGTTACTTGTGTCCTCGCGCCCCCCTGAGCGCTCTGCTCCCCGTTTCCCGAGTGCTCGCAAGAGCACTGGCGTAAATCGGGTAGGGAGCTAAATGTGACCTTTCTTTTAATTCCAGGAGATTTCCTGGGGGGAAGGGGTTCACCATTTATGTTGGTCACCGACCTACAGGCCGAGGACCAGTGAAAACCCTTCCCACACCTCCGGCAGAGGGACTTGGGTAGGTTGGATAGGTTGGGTTCTGAAGTAGATTTAGGGCAGTGTTTCTTGAAATGACCCTTCTGTCCGCAGTTAAAACACGTCTGGGGTCCAGTAAAAGCAGCAGCCAATAGGTGTGCTTTATGGGAGTTAGAGCCAATGTTTTTGCAGGCCTCGATCATTTCAACCAGAGAGGGATCTTTTAGCATTTTTAACGCTTTTTGACAATCTTCATTTGCTTTTTCAATGACCAATTTGTTGAATAGGATTTCTTGGCTTTCTTTCTGATTAACCTGCCTTTTAATTGCTTCTTTTAATCTTGTAATAAAATCTATGAAAGGTTCTTTTGGGCCTTGGTTGATTAGAGTGAAAGAGGGTGTCTGGACATATGCATCCGCTACCCTCTTTACAGCTTCTAGTGCCAATTCTTTAGAAATTTCTAGAAATTTGGGTTCAATTCTTGACTGATCCCCTCTGGTTGAATAGCTGCCCTCACCATAAAGCATGTCTATTGCCTGCTTTACTGGAATTCCCCTTCTCTCCATCTTTTCATTCACATACGTCACAATCAATTTTTTCCATTCAGCTTCAAACACTGAAGACTGAATGGTTGTGAACAGTCCATTAATTACGGCTCTTAT
>NW_020927699.1:0-604 GCF_003984885.1 Neopelma chrysocephalum | reverse complement strand
TCAGTGACCCCTCCTAAAAATTTTCTTCTGTCCCAAGTGTCAGTTGCCACTGTTCCATGGCATCTCTTCCCCATAGTGTGATTGGTATGTTTAATACATACGGTTGGAGAGATGCAGGTCTGCCCTCCGGCCCGTATACTGTTATTATTTCACGACTCTTGACAGGGAATTGAACTCCTCCCACACCGCTGACTCTTGTGTCTGTTGTGTGGGCTGGCCAACTATGTGGCCAGTCCTTGGAGGCGATGATGGTAACGTCCGCTCCCGTGTCCAAAAGTCCCTCCACCATCACTCTCTGTGGGTGTCTAGACAAGGGGAAATGAACACAACACGTTAGTAAGGGTCGAGAGGTCCTCACTGAGGTTGCCCAGTGGACTTCCGTCAACGAGTCATTCCTCTGTTCTTCTTCCCATGACACCGCACAGAGAAGGTCATCAGTGGGGATCATTTTGGCCACCGGGAAGCGGTCCTCCAGCTGTATGGGCGGAAGATGGACAGTTAGACAAATTGCAATGTTAGAACTCGTCAGCCCTGTCAGGAGCGTGGGAACTACAAAAATGCCCCTTGCCACCGCTGAAAGATGAGAGACTATTAGGTACATTGT
>NW_020927698.1:0-2742 GCF_003984885.1 Neopelma chrysocephalum | reverse complement strand
GTTCACAGTTCGTTCAGTTTCCATAAAGTTCTCTCCACGCCTTATATCGTTCCCAGTCCGACATTTGGTTCTCCACATCTCCCCCTTCTTTGTTTAACGACACAACGTTGGCGTTGATGGATTTCAAAAACAGCTGGCGAAAGCAAACAAAAAGACAAGGCAAGCAAGTGCACAAGGCAAAAAGACCGCACACAGAAATCAGAGCCATGATTAATATCTTTCTGAGCCAATTGGGGATCGAAGGGAATTTAAGCCAATCGAAGAGTCCGTCTAATCCCTCACTGTGGGATTGACGGATATCTTGAACTAAATTTTTTAATCGATCGATGCTTTGATGAATCGATTGCGCATGATCTGAAAAATTCATGCAGCACATGCCTTCGAACTCTTGGCACCCATGTCCGTGTGCCAAGAGTAGGAAGTCAATGGCTGCACGATTCTGCAAACTAACTTCTTTTAATTTTTGCGTGTCTGCTAACAATCCCTCTATCGCTGTTGTAGTTGCATTTGCTTCCTTTGTGAGCCAACAACCGAGGTGGGTGAGAAGAGATAATGCGTGAGCTGTTCCTATTCCTGCAAATGGGAAGGGAGCCCAGAAATTTTTTATGCGGGGCCAAATGTAAATGTGGGAATCGCAGTCCTCGGGAAATGGTAGGGGTGGTGGAGCGGTCCAAGAGGGTGGAGCAAGGAGAGGAGGTGTTTTTGGAGCTGGGGCTGCTAGGGGTACTGGGGGTTTTGGAGGTGTAGGACGAGTAGTTTGTTTTGGGAGGATTGGGCGTTCATATAGAACAAATGTTCTTTTGGTTCTACTAATTTTTGACGGAGGAGAATTTGAAGTTTGGTCTTGCGGGGAGGAGGTTTGATCTGGTAATTGAAATTTGGCCGGATTGAAAAGGGCAAGTTTTCCTACTGTGCAGGGACCACCCTCTGGGTATGCAGGAATCCCCTGCCAAGCTCGATCCCCGCACAGAAGGAAAAACCCTTGGGGGAGTCTTCTTCACCTCGGTATTGTCTCCGTGGTTACCGCAGTGATAACAGAATGGTTGCACCACGAGGAAGGAAGTTCGCGATAGATGGGCTTGTTAGCAGAGACATTAAAGGGGGTAAACAATTTGGGTTCTGTGTAGCGGTGAAATAAAATACAAGTGTTAGTAGGGACAGAACCAAAAAGATCAATTTCTTGGGGAGGATCAGGGGAAAGGTGGGTGCGAGAAACAGCTTGAGCGAGAGTAGCAGAACTGAAAGGAAGGGGGTCTGTGATTCGGGTCAGTGGTAGGAATGTGTTCCAATCGTTAACAGAGGAAATAGGAACGCCTACTAGACAGGTTTGGAAGGGGTTGCCAGCACCTGACTGGGCCAGACATAGGGTGTCCGTTCCAGTGGCTTTGGCCAACGTTACCCACAGATTGTCGGTGGGTTGTTGCATCCAGTTCTTCAGGGGGAAAGATGTGGAGATGTCCGTGAGTCTTAGGGTGATGATGAAGAAGGCGGAGACGTAGATGGTCCACATGTTGTTTGTCGATCTTGGAATATCTTTACTCGTCGTGTTGGGACCCACTTCGGTCCTGTATCTCCTGAAATACATGCGTACCCTTTCCCCCATGTGATCAGGGAGAAAGGGCCCGTCCACGATTCTGTTATTGGATCTCTATACATGATTTTCGCTTTCTGATTATTTGGTACAGTCTCTGATTTAAAATGTTTGTCAATGGGACTTCTGTCTGTGTGAGTTTCGTGTTCCTCTATTAAATTTAGAAAATTTAAGACGTACATCACTTTTTCCAATCTTTCCTGAGGAGTTAGGCCAATACTCCCCCTTTTTTGTTTATTAAGTAAATTTTTGATGTTTTGGTGGGCCCGCTCTACTATACCTTGTCCCGTGGGGTTATGAGGAATTCCAGTGGTATGGTGAATTCCCCAATCATCAAAGAATTTTTTCGTGTCTGCTGATACATAGGATGGTCCATTATCAGTTTTTATTTGTTTGGGGACTCCCATCCTAGCAAAAGCAGACAGGAAATGTTTCTTGACGTCTTTGCTTTTTTCACCAGAATGTGCGGTGGCTACGATCATTTTTAAAAATGTATCTACAGATACATGAACATATTTTAATTTACCGAATTCTGGTACATGTGTAACATCTGACTGCCAGATTTCTAGTGCTGTCAGCCCCCTGGGATTTGTCCCCTCTGGAACCAGTGGGGCAATTTTTTGGCAATCAGGGCATGTTTTTAAAATTTCTTTTGCTTGTGTTAATTTGAGGCCAAATTGTTTTTTCAGCGATCGCGCATTCTGGTGGAAAAATTCGTGAGAAATTTTGGCTTGTTGGTAAAGATTAGGGGTAACAGCCATACCTGCCAGATGGTCGGCGATCTGGTTTCCCTCAGCCACAGGACCTGGTAGAGTAGTGTGGGACCTCGTGTGGACAATGTAGTATCTGAACTCTCTAATCTCTATTAGAAATAATAGTTTTTTCAATAGGTTAGATAATTTTTCATTAGATACTTCTTTTAAATATGAATTTTCAATTCGTTTTACAATGCCCACAACGTATGCCGAATCTGAAATAATGTTAATGGGTTCTTTGTCAAAAATTTGGAAGGCGCGAACAACTGCAGATAATTCCACGATTTGTGGAGAACCTTGTACTTTATGGATATCTTGATGCCAATTATTCTTTTCTTTCCAAACGATTACTGCATTTCCGGTTCTCCCTGAACCATCGGTAAAAATAGTTTTTGC